>NW_012267280.1:8217772-8275271 GCF_000151885.1 Dipodomys ordii
GTTCGATTCCTCAGCACCCCATAAACAAAAACAAAAAAGCCGGGAGTGGCGCTGTGGCTCAAGTGGTAGAGCGCTAGCCTTGAGCTGAAGAGTTGAGGGACAGCACCCAGGCCCAGAGTTCAGGCCCCACGACTGGACCAAAAAAAAACCAAAAACCAAAAAAAAACCAAAACCCACATTTTAAAAAAGATAGTTTTCTATGTTGTTGAGCCTGTTGGGATATTATCATGAATAATAGGTAGTATAATAAACGGATTAAATGTCTTCTACGGAAGCAGTTGGATAATGTTTCAGTGCCAAGAATTTTCATGGTCTCTTTTCCATTCAAGAAATAAATATTTGTTGATTATATACCATGTGAAAGCCTCTGCCATTTGCCAGGAGTTCAGGAAGAACATGATAGAAATATTATTGCCTCCATGATTCTTACAGCTACTTTAAGGTAGTAGACATTCTAAAATAAAATAATGTATAGCTAAAAAGGAGATGCTCAAATAGTTCAAATTGAGATGAGTCTCCTTCCTCACCCCAGGTCAGCGCCGCCCTTCCTCTTCCTCACCCTGGGGTCAGCACTTTGCCCCTCTCTCTCTCTCTCTCCTCTTCCTTCTGTCTCTCCTTCCTTTTTTCTCTCTTTACCTTTTCATCTTTCTCAATAGAAACTTTTCACTCTGCTATGCACATTTTAAGTAGAAACTGATTTTCACAATTGACTATTCAGAGAAACAGGAAGTATTCCTCCAGCATTATCTGGCTGGTCCGCAGCTCCATTCATCTTTCCTGAGGACATGTGTATTGTGCCTCCAAAGCTTTGAGGACTCGCTCTCCCTGCACAGTTGCTGTTAATGGAAAATCTGCCTATGTTTTAAGTGGAGACTAAGTGCTTCCTCTGAATAGATAATCATAGGGTGAATTGGAAAGAAGAATTATGTCCACAATAAAACACTAATAAGCCTCAGGAACTATTTCCCAGTGCCTTTACAAGATGAAATTGCCTTGTTTGCATCAAATACCTAGAGATAGGGGCCCACATTTTCAGCCTGAATTATAAATCACAAAGAACTGCACAGTTGTATAAACATGTTTAGGAAAGTCAGCTTAAATCTAAATGTAATCAGAAAACACAAATTCACAGATGAACTAGAACCATCCCTTTCTATATTGGACCTTCTAGCTTCTAGAGGAAATAGTCCACTTGATGGACTATTGCTGGTGGAATGGAGGGAATGAATTCTCTAGTACCTTTCTATGCTCCTCATGGAAACAGCTGAACTGTGGTTTAAAGTCTATTTAGTTATTTTTTTCCCTCTAACTGATAATTCATTACTTCAAGAATTGTTTACAAGAAATAATGTTATTCTTTAGTAAACATTTTTACAAAGTAAAATGTCAGTCTTCCAACTTCATGTGTCTGGCAAGAGTTATCAAGGGATATTGTATCTTTATATTTCCAAATTTCATAAATCCAATTCGGATACATGATTGTTGCAACTTGACACTGAGATCTACATTGTTGTAATGTTTTCCTTCTTTAAAAAAAATTTTGTTTTCGTAAGTGCTTTTTAAAAATCGCCAAGAATGCCCTATTACTAAATACCCTTATGTTTTCCCCTAATGGCCATATAGGTCTTGCTGTTCTATAATCAGACTTGGAAAAATGTCACCATTTTGGTCTTACGGAAAAAAAGAAGATATTTTCCTTTATTATCCTTTAATTTCTAAAAATAGGCTGGAATTAAATGTCATGTACCTTTGGAATTCATTTTATAAACATGCCTGGTAACTAGGAAACTCACATTGTCATTATTTATAATCTAGGAATTCTTTCCATGGTAACCGTTAGAAGGTCACAATTATCTCGGTGTACAGTGGAGGTCCAGAGGCTGTTTAAGAATTCACCGAAGGAGATGATTCGTAGGAGGTGGTGGTGTTTCACAAGGTGGTTGGCTGCATTAATGAGGTGATGGTTCAAAGCTGCTCCTGCAGGCCAGCTCCTCTGTCTTCCCACCGCCTCCTCTATCTGTCTGTGTTTTAGCCTCCCCTCAGAATATTACTGGCATGCCAACATGGCGCAAGGCCAGAGCAGACTGGACAATCGATGGAGGCCTGGCCCTAGATTCGTACTCAAGGTTCAGGAGAGGTGGAAACTGGTTCTTAAGTAGCCACACGTACAGACTGCTCTGAGATACCTTTAACTGTACTGAAGCAGCAAGACCTGCTGCTCCTGCCCTCCCCATGTGGATGTCCATTTTACGGCATCCGAGAGTGAAGAGGAAGCTGCACTCAGGGCTGGTGGCCAGGAAGGAGACAGCACAAGGCCTAGTGCTGAGCCAAGATTGTCCTCATTAGCACATCAGCCAGGAAAGACTTCACCTCCAACTTAAAACATGTATGATAGCAGAAACATTGGTGTAATTATGGATACAATATAATGTGAATTTTGAGGTTACAGTTCATTGAAGTAAATGGTAAAAGCTGGACACTTCATAACTTTGCCCCTTGGGGCAAATCACACCATTCTTGAAGTCATGCTTCAGTTCTTTCTCTTCCTTAACTCAAGGACAGTGATATCAGTAGCAGCTCTCCAGCCCTGTTGGACACTTATTGACACTGAGTGTTGAATAAACCCAACAAATACTCAGTTAAAATACAAAGCAATTGAAGAAAGGAGAAGGATTTCGACCTTATTTACAACCGAACAATCAAGCTGAAACTCTCAAGTTGTTCTATTTCTAAGCTACCAAGCTGGGCAGAGATTAAAAAGCTAAGAAAGTAGAAGGTAGATGTGATTGGGGCGGGGGAGGTGTCTTGCTTGCTGTTGGCATATTTCAAATCGGTGAATCTCTTTGGAAAACATTTTGGCAATATGTAACAAAATAAAATCCATATTTGTTTGGCCCTACAGTTTCACATTGGGAAATTTGCCTTAGAACAACATTATCATATCCACAGGAAGTGCATGCCAACATTTTCTTTTGCAAAATGTTTGAAATACTAAATAAAAACTGGAAACCGGAAATGATCAACAAGGAACATAAAATATAGTACAATTAGGAAGAATAAGAGTTTATAAAACTACATTAAGAAGTAGACATAAGCGAACTGTTAATATTTTTCCCCCCTGGAAGGTGGTAAGTATGGTCCACAGAAACAATCTCTGTCTCATTGTAGTTTTTTGTTGTTGTTGTTGTTTTGTCGGTTGTGGGGCCTGAACTCTGGGCCTGGGCACTGTCCCTCAGCTCTTCAACTCAAGGCTAGTGCTCTACACTTGAGCCACAGTGAAACTTTTGGCTTTTTCTGTTTATGTGGTACCGAGGAATCGAACCCAGGGCCTCGTGCATGCAAGGGAAGCACTCTACCACTGAGCCATCTTCCCAGCCCCTCATTGTAGTTTCATATTAGTCATTGGAGGAAAAGTGGACAGTATGCCTTTACATCTTCTTATATTAAAAAACTAATTTTTAAATTGCCTGTTTACTATTGAAGCATGCCAGAGCACAGCTAAATGGAATACAGTATAATTAGATGAATTTTCAAAACTACTACCCTCTCCCCCTTTTTAGGTAGTGGTGGTACTGGGGATTACATTCAGAATTCTCAGCTTGCTAAGCCAGTGTTGTACCACTTGAGCCATACCCCTAGCTCTTTTGCCTTGCACCCAGATCCTCCTACCATCTCCTGTGTAGCTAGACATGTCCCACTACACCTGGCTCTAAGGTGTACATCTTGACTTTTTAATAATTTTAATAAACACAATTGAATATCAGTTATCTGAAATGCTTGGGACTAGAACTTGAAATGTATGCATGTCTATAATGAGATACCTTGGGGATGTTATCCTAGTCTAGGTATGCAATTTATATACGGCCTTTATGTATCATATACATATCATCTGCAGTTAATCTTATTCAGTGTTTTTAGCAAGCTCATGTTTTAATATCAGTAGAAGGCATGAGATTTTCCACTTGTTGGTATGTCGGGAATCCTGGATTCTGGATTTTGGATTTTTGAATTAGGATGCTCACAGTTAGACATATGTACACATAATTTGTTTTTAATCAGAAAACAACTCCACAAATAAACAGTTAGCTTTTGTGGCTATGATAAGCTGACTCCAGTGGAGTCCCTTGGTGTAAGTAACTAGAAAACTGCACACATATAGAATATAGGAAGCAGGGTTTGCAGCTGCCAGGATGTTAGGAAGAAGGCTTTTTGCCTACTGTGTCTTTGGGGACCCAGGCCCAGGGAAGGGATGTCTGAGCCTGGTTGGACTGGAGTCTATAGAATGAACTGAGTTTGTGGTGCAAGATATACACAAGAAGGATACTGAGCTACAGAAGAATGAGAAGTATGCATGGAGTCCTCTCACATTTTTGGCCAAGCATACTAAGCTGTATGTTTCAGGTGGGATTTCTTGGAGCTGGGAAAGAACAGTTCTGAGAAGCTGCAGCCATTGCAGGCATGTAGCATGCAGTAAGACAGAAAGTCCAGCCTGCCACAGAGATGCTGTCTCCACGCATACCTGGGGCATTTCACCGTAGCCCCAGAAAGACCACATCTGAGAAATCACTACTTTAGTCCCATCCTGACAAGTTCTAGATAAACTTCAAAAGGATAAGGTTGCTAGAAAATATAAAAATGTAGGAGTTTGGCTATGCCAGCAATGGCTATCTGAATATTTCATAATCATAAAGCCATAAAGACTGTGTGTGTGGAAGAAAGAGACAGAAGGAATGAGAGGGGGAAAGGAGGGGTGAGGAGAAGAAAAGAAAGGGAAGGAAAGGAAAGGAGGAAAAGGAAGAAGAGGAAAAGAAGGAACAAGAGGAGGAGGAAAATAGAAAATCTAGAAAGATACAATCTGAAATGCTAGTAATGTTTACATGTGTATTTTCTATGATCACGTTTAAGAACTTTCAAAAAGAAACCCTGCTACCTTCCTGATTGAGGATCTTCATGAATATTATCCTTTCTCTGGTCATTAGGAAATACACATTAAGGTATCACATCTCAGCCACTAAAATACCTAAATCTGAAATGAATGTCAGCACTGAATCCTTGTGAAAGATTTGGATATTGGAACACTTTTGAGTAGAAAATCAGAGCAGGACCATGGGACATGATGCGGTCATCACATGAAGAGTTGAATGCGTATCTCTGTGGGGCGCATTGGCCCGTTGAGTAGAGGCTGGTAGAAGCAAGTTGATTGCCTGCCACTGCCATCCAGCAGACTCTAGATCAGTTTAGAGAATCATTCCACTATCCCAGAGTTATCTTCTATCTCTGAGACAATCTTGAGTCATCTCGAGTGGTAGGTGTGGATGACAACTTGGGCCCCAACAGTAATTGGGTTAACACAACCAGAATCTGATTCTGGTTGACAAACAAAGAGAATGTGTACAGCGAAGGAAAATTAAGTGTTTCAACATGGAGGAGCCCTATGCCTTCCTGAGATCTGCTAGGATCCAAGCAGCCAAGTGGAGTCAACAAGCTCTGGCCCCTTTCTGGTAGCCCAATTGCCCTTTCTCCCCAGAGCACTGACATGGTGCTGGCAGGGCCTAGGTGTGCTGGGCCACTTCTGCATGGAGAACAGTCTCTTGTGGCTGAGCTCTGTGGGGCTGCCCAACAGTGGGTATCAGGAATCTGGTGGAGCCACACACACCATCCCACTGATTCTGATGCCCGAAAGGCCCCAAACTCATACTCTGGAGAAAATGAAGAAAAGCAAGGCCAGTGTTAGACTCACTCTGCTCCAGTCCCTCCACCAAGCCATATGCTACTGGGGGCTGACACCAGGTTTCCATCAGGAAGAATCTATTCCTGGAAACCTCCTGCTCTCCAGGGGTTTCCATAGTTCCTCTCAGAAGCCAGAAGTCCTGGGGAGGCCATCTTCTGTGGCCTCCATGTCTTTCAATGACCCTCCTCCAACTGCATTCCTTCCCAAGCAGCCCACGTGAGCCGGTGTGTGGCAGAGCCCTTCTTCCCTGTAAAGCACCTTTGTACCTCCCCAGCTCATTGCACCTTGAGTCTTCTTTGGTTTGTTGTTTTTTTCAATGTAGACATGAAGGAGTCCCCACATACATGAGACAAGATGGTCTTGCTCTGGATGTGAAACCATTTTCTTTCAGAGACAGCTCCTTTCTGGACTTCCAGCAGCCATTCTAATTGTCCTTAGAAGGGGAGTAGTCTGGCTCCAAAGTCTCATCTTTCCCACTTGTATAAGTTCCATCATGTTAACAGGTGTCCATTATGCCTGGATGGGATGGATCACAGGGTGACAGCGAGGCCTCAAGGAGACATCCAAGACCATAAATACGCTCTAATAAATGTCCTTGTCACGGAATACATGTTTTCTGAATCAACCAAATCCACAATTTTATTATTGAAATGGAAATACTTTAAATGGCGAATTATTTCTTGTGCATGCTTTTAGGTAAGATATTGACAAATAATTGTGTGAAGATCAGTCTACCAAAGTTTAAGTCGAGTTTCTGTGTGTGTAATTTGATCTTTACTATTGAAGAGAAAAATGAGATGGGGGAAAAAGGAAGTTTAAAAAGAATTTCCTTGGGGAAAGAATGTGGTCAAGAATTCGAAGTATAGCCTACAAAATTAAGAAAAATGAAGGGAAGGGGTGAGTTGGGAGAGATGGGTAAGAAAGGTGAAAAGGGTAATAATAATCAAGACATGTGTTCATACACTGCCTTGTTAAATAGCTACTCTTTGTACAACTATTTGAAGATAATACAAAATAAAAATACATATCCACAAAAGTAATGTAGCTCTTACCCATGTTTCATTTTTTGTTGGTGTTATTTATTTTTGTTATAATGACATCTGAACCAGGGCTTCATGTTTGCCAAGCCATTACAGCCCTGAGGAGCGGTGCCTCCAGCTCTACATTAAGTGAATTATTTTTAATATTGGGTCTTGCTTCCCTCCCAGGCCCACACTTGTGCCATGACCCACCTATGCTCAGCTTCTCATTGTTGCAGCCAGATTCTTGTTGTGGAGAAGGAGTTGTGTGGATAACTTCTGCTGGACTAGCACTGAACCATGGTCCTCCTGTTTCTAGTCTCCCAAGTAGCTAGGATCACAGGCATATACCATACACATCCATCTTCTACTCTTTTTGTTAGCTTAAAAATGATTTGCTATTTATTTTGTAGTATGTATTGAAAATTATGAAAATAATTTATTTTTATGTAGGAGTTTGTTTTGAGAATTCAACAGCAAAAGCCACCAAAGAAAATCCTATAACACATGAAGACTGAACAACACCCTGTTGAACCACCAATGGGACATGGAAGAGATTAGAAAGGAAATTCAAATGTTCATGATATTTAACAAAAATGAACACACAAATACCAGCTCCTCCAGGACACAGCAAAGGCAGGACACAGCAAAGGCAGTACTCAGAGGAAAAGTTATAGCTCTGAGTTCCTCCATCAACAAATTGGAGAGATATCAAACCAACAATAGAATGATGCACCTGAAGTTCCTTGAAAAAGAGCAACAAGCCAAACCCCAATCCAGTAGACAGAAACAAATAATATTAAATCAGAAATGAATTAGAGTCCAAAAAATCATAGAAGGAATCAAGAAAACAAAGAGTTGGTTCTTTGAAAAATTAACAAAATTGACAGACCCTTAGCAAATATTACCAGAAAAAGAAGAGAACACATCCATATAAACAAAATAGAGATGGGAATGGAAACATCACCACAGAAACAACCAAGCTTTAGAACATTATAAGGGAATACTTCTCAAACCTTTATAATAATAAGTTTGAGAATCTGAGAGAAATGGAAGAATTTCTAGCAAATATTGATATGTTGATTTTTTAAAGTCATAATGTCTATAATAACTTGATAAAGAAAATAAACTATTGTTAAACTCTACTACTTTACCCAGTAATAATTCTCCTCTCTTTCTTTCTGCCTTTCTTTCTGAAAATTCTTTTATCTGTGTTTCTTAAGCTCCATCTCTCTGAATCTCTCTGTCTGCCTCCCTTTCTGCACCCTCCCCCTCCATCCCCCATTTATCTCTCTCTGCCCCTCTTTCTCTAGCTCAGGCGCAGGTTTCTGGTACTGGGCAGAACTTTTCAATGCCTCCCCTTCCTGGTTAAGGGTACAGTTTTAGCCCCAAGCTTCAGTTTATGGTGCTTTTATGGATTCTCAAACCCCACACAAATGTAAATGATGCATTCATGTAGCTGAACTCATCAGGAACCATTGCCTGTTGTTCTCCAAATGTACTCTTAACCAGCCTTGCTCTCTCTAGGGAAGTGGTCCCTCAGCTTTCTCACTTGGGACACTGGTAGTTCCCCATCATTTTTATAGCATTCTCAGGCCCAGAAGACAGGTTCTGGCAGTATGTAGTTAAGTACATATTTATACTGAATAATTATTAACCAGTTAGGTTTCAGCATTTTAAACTGAACAAGTTGGCAGTCACCAGAAAACATAATGCATAGAATGTGCTGAAGGAAAAGGCCACTCATTTTACTCCTGAGTGATCACATTTACTTACCAAGGGCTGAGTGCCACACTGTACGTTGTCAGGCCTTGGATCATGCTGATTGTAACACCTTACCTTCCTGCTCATGGGGATGTTTGCATACAACTGGCTTTTTCCCATGTCAATAAGCAGAAATCTAGTTTCATCAAGGTTGATTTTCATTAAATGAGTTACTGCTCTGCACCAGCAGTCCAGGGAAGACAACAAATGGCTTCAGGAATGTTGTCACTGGCCACGGGGCACCATGGGAGTTGGAAGAGTAGTGAGCTGTAGCTCCTCACCCATCCTTGTTGCTGACTTTCTCCATGTTGATTGCCGATTCCAAACATCTAGGTCTCATTGCTCTCTGATTTTTAGGGCTCACTAGCCACCCACCCCTTTCATCAGGCGTTGTAAGGTTTTTACATCATGTGCTTGACTCCCAAATCTGGTTCTAACTGAAGTTCAGTCCCATGGAGGACAGAGGAGAAACAGAACCAGTATGCACCAGGGTGTCTGGGTCCAGAAAGCTAAATAGAACCTCCTCTCCGCAGCTCCCAGCTCCCTTTTTCCTTGTCTTACAGATTCTGGGGTTAATAGTTGATCTTTTAACCTTAGCAGAGTCTATTTCTGTGGTCTCTTCTGTTTCAGGACACTTGAACCAGGAGTGAGGATCCCCCTCCCCCACTGTGTGTGGGTGAGGCAGCTAGTATTTTGGCAGTGAACGGGTGCCCTGCAGGGACATTTTAGGAATGTACCAAAACAGGGCATTCTTCCCTCAAGTTCACCATTCAAGATTTGGAACTTTGACTCCCTCTTAACATGATCACTTTAATATGGCTAGAGATTCACTGTTGTTTAGTCATGGGCATAAGCTGTTCACCCAGTTAACACAAGCATACTATCCTACAACCATGTTAAAAATGACACCAAGTCTGGGCAAGGAATTCTGCGGAAGGGGCCTAGACTGGTCCCTTTCAAGATGACTGAGATGAGCTAGTGGGTTTCTTCCATGTCCAGTCTGTGTGGTTCTACGTCCAGTCATTTTCATTGCTCTGGCTACTCTTGGCCACCCTCATAGATGTGCCCCTGTCATGCCAGATCCAGCTTCTCTTCCTTCATTTCTTCCCTCAAACTTTGGTATCATTCCTCCTAGGAAGCTCTCTGAAGCAGCATTGTATAGTTAACATAGGAAGATAGAACTCTTCACTTTCCATGACATGCTAAAACAATCTTCCTGATGGGTAAATGGTAGCAAGTGATAATAGAATGCTAGGCCAAAGGAATGCGTTTATTTCTTCTTGAGAGCTGTGACTAGAGGCAGGTATGATGGTGTGTCACATTGGCATTAAATGTTTAGGTTCAAACATAGGTTATAATTGCAGGGAAGGTGGGATATGGCTTGGATTTACAAAAATTGGTAGCATCTTGGTTTCTACTGAAACCCAGCAAACTTCCTAATTACTGAGGAAGAGTTCTGTAGATAACCACACAAACCACAGGGTTCTCTGGCTCATGTTTAGTTGGAACAGTGAGTGAGGAAGTCCTGAGGAGTTTTGATCTTGATAGGCTATCTCTGTGGAGAGAGACCAAAGACACAGAGTAGACACAAGATGGCCATTATCAGGCTACAGACTCTCTAGGCCTAGCCCTAACCCCACACTGGACAGTGGTCCCTCAAAGTCATTGTCACCATGAGTATGCTCAAGAGCCATGACACGGGAGAGAGGGGGAAAACGAAGCTGAGCCAGGAGGTATGCATCCTGCAAGGGTCATCTTGCCTTGCCTCACTTTTGAAACCCAGTGCTAAGGTGGCCACATGATTTTTGTGTCTACATTGCCTTTGTCTTTTTTTTGGGGGGGTCCAGTTGTGGGGCCTGAACTCAGGGCCTGGGCACTGTCCCTCAGCTCTTCAGCTCAAGGCTAGCACTCTACCACTTGAGCCACAGTGCCACTTCCGGCTTTTTTCTTTTTGCTTATGTGGTGCTGAGGAATCGAACCCAGGGCCTCAGGCATGCAAGGCAAGCGCTCTACCACTGAGCCACCTTCCCAGCCCTGCCTTTGTCTTTGTATATTTGTTCCCAGTGCCATTTGCTTTATTCCCTTCAGAGATTGCATTATGTTTCGCTATGTTTGATTTCCTCAAAAGATTCAAAAGCTGTATGGGGGGGGGGGATTGGCAGAAATAAATAGGCAACCTTGAAAAATCCACACTAATCAAACCATCTCCCTATGTCGTTTGCATAGTGCAGTCACAAAGAGATGAAATTAACCCACCAGGCGATCTTTACCCGCACACTCATCCCCAGAGATTTTTAAACAGCACCCTGAATGATGTGCGTTTCATTACATGAGGACACTCATCACAATGGATATATTTTGTACAAAGTCCACACTGACTTCTGAGAAGTGAAAGGGGGAAACAAAACATTCCTGTGAAATATTTTTTAAGTGTGCTGTAAGTGTGGTGTGGTGCTTTGGTCCATTAAAGCAGTCTGTCTGCACATCAAAAGATGGTATTCTCACAGAACAGGACTGGAATTATGCATGTCATTTATAATGAACCTCATTATACAGGGGGCCTAATACCATTATGAAGCACTGCAGTATACATTCTTACTGCTATTCAGCTTTCAACATTACAAAGAGGACTGCCCCCCCCCACACACATCAGAGCTAATCTTTTTTCATGCTCACCACTGAGGATTGTTTGCATGTTTCCTTGAAAAGAATTTTTCCTGTGTGTTCATTCCATTCCCAGGGTGTGCCCTTCCTCTCCCCCATGTTGAAAGTCTCACTTTCACTCTTCTGAGAGGAATGCAAGATTCCATACATTGCATCATTTCTGAAAAGTAATGACAACCCACCCTCTCCCACAGTTGAATCTGGCATGTCTATCAACAAGACTGTGGGCCCCTACTTCCATCAGGGTGTTTATATGTCTCATCTTGACAGAATTATAGCTGGACGCACATTATTTGATCCAATGCTGGATCGTAGCTGTGTGTACCACCCTAGCTTTACAACAGTATTCTACACATTTTTATTACCCAACAATAAATACAGAGACGAGGTCCTGGTTGGTCTATGCATAGGTTGAGACATTTTAGGACTATTAGTTTTAAACACCAACCCATCAATTCTGGAATATTGTTTTAAATGCTGGAGTATTTCATCCTGGTGTGCCTTGTGTGTCTGATAAAACACCCTAGAGATGGACTGTGTCTGCCAGGAACTGATTGCTCGTCAAGTTCTTCAACATCATATATTTATCCACATGGAGAAGAGTGCCATCTTAGAGCTTGTGTGGAGATTGAAAAGAACATTTCAAGTAATGTTTGTTCCCAAAGTAGTATTTGTCTGCTGCTGTGTGTTTATGGACACAAGAACCCAGCATATCAACACAGCTGGCAGCATCGGAGTCACATGCAGTCCGTCATGCATGGGTAAATGTAAAGACCCTCGATCTTCTGTTCTGTTATTTTCACTCCTTCTTTCTTCCCTCTTCCCTTGTATGCATCTTCTGCACAGAATCTGTGAAATGCAGCTTAGATTCCAGCTCTCTTATTTACTAGCTGTATGGCTCTGGACACAGTATTTAATATTTCTAAGCTTCATTTCCCTAGTCAGGAATTAAGATGCTAATAGCTTCTTGTGTATGTTGTTAAAATTCCACTCACATGAGATCTGTAGGTAAACTATAGGGCTTGCTCGGGCATAAAAACCACTCAATAAACGTTAGCAGTTACTTATGGTATTCCTTTTCTTTTCAACTTATGCCCATGTAAATGAAAGAAATAAGAACAATCTGTGTTTAGACATATGCGAGTCAAAAAGAGAAGCAACATGTAATAAGGTCAATAACTTATTATCTGAATCATTAGCTCACTGGTTATTAGAGACAAATGAAAGATCAAGCTGGAAATTTGCAAGCAATGACTGATCCAATGTGACTTCTGCCACTATCAACGTGACACCAGCCCTAGAGGTGGTGAGAGCCAGAAGGACTGGACCACCAATGCCTACTGCAACATGGGAAACACTTGAACACATTAGCTGTGTGAAAGAAGCCAGTCATATTGTATGGCCCACTTAGCATGAAACAGGTATAATAGGCGACCATAGACAAAAAGAAGTAACTGTGAAGGGTATGGATGGGAGTCATTTATGTGGTATGAGATATGCCAAAGCATATTGAATTATGCAATGTTTTGGGGGCAATTATTTAACAGAAATGAATCACACATACACATACACACAAACACGCATACACTGGTAAGATGTGAGTTGTGCTACTCAATAGTAGAGACTATTGTAATCTCCGCTTGGTGAGAGGGTGTTCCTACCTCTCCTTGTCTCAGAAACTGTTATGTGCCAGGTTGGCCAGCAGATAGCTCCCTGTAGTGCCAGACACATACCTACACACTTGGTGAGGTGGCCCGGCATGTGGAGATGTCAGGCTCATGGCCAGAAATCACTGAGCTAGCTGCTAAAGCAGGGGGACAGCCCAGCTTCTGGTGAGCCCCACTCCTGTGGGATAGGACAGCCCAGAGCCCTGCCAGCCCTGTTCCAGGGGAAGAGTATTCTGGAAGCACTGGCCATCACAAGGGGAAGAAAGGGAGTCAAGGGAAAATGAAATTGAAGAAGGGGGGGGGGTGGCAGGGAAACAACCAAAAAACCACAAGAATGTCATCATTACTAAAACTCCTTCATAAATCTGAAAATGGTGCAAGTGAGTAGGCATTTCCCAAATAAAGTAGGGTCACATGTTTTTATTTTTTTAAATAAGAAATTAAATTGTTAACAATTAAACTTGAAAATTAAAAAAAACAACACCCCAAACTATTAGTCCCCAATAGTTGTGGGCTGAGTTGTGTCCTCCACAAAAACTGGTGGGTGGTCTCCCTTCCAGAGCCCCAGAATGTCAGGCATGGTCCTCAAAGAGGTTAGTACATTCAAGCAGGTAGGTTGCCTAACACAATCAGCTGGAGCCCTGAGGAAAAGAGGAAAACTCACATCCAGAGAGAAGATGATGCTACAGAATCCAGCGTGGACAGCCGCTGGGATGGCCAGCTGAACGTCAGAAAAGAATTCTTTCTGAAATTTGACTTGATTAGAACTCATTCTCAAACAGATGGTACTCTACTTGGCTAATAGTAAGGACATGTTTTCAGTTGCTAAGGCAGACCTATTCCTGGATTGAAAGTGGCCTAATGGATAAAATTAAGTCCACAAATGAATAGGACGTGCCAGTAAGCCATGTGTGTGACTTCGATGGCACAGATACGTAATGCAAATTGATACTTAATGTATATGGTGGATTGCAAATATTTCCGGTGTAATTGCAATTTGTGTAAAAGAATCTGAGCATCTGTTACACAGAATGAAAGCTAACCTCAACGAGGACAGAAGTTCTCTCTGGCTGCCAGTTCTGTGGAGAAATCTTTAGAAGACTTTCATGCTGTCACTTTTTTGTTTTTCTTTTGCAGGTCTGAGGATTGAACAAGGCCTTGTGTATTCCAGTCAAGGTTTGTACCACTGAGCTGCATCCTCACCTACTCATACAATTTGTGTTTTAAGTTAGTTAGGAAAAAGAAAGAAAGAGTTTTACTTGAGACATAAGATGTTTCATTGAGGCGTATGTGTTTAATTGGTTAAAACATAAAATACACTAATGTATTTTATATTATGCTATCTGTTGTTAAATTTTAACTATCTCAAACAGTATCTGTTTCTCAAACAGAAAAGAAAATAAATGTAAATAAATGAAGTCTGAAGACTCAGAAAACTAAGCATTAAAATGATCTTTCCTTGCACAATTACTTTATGTTCTGGGTTTACTTAGTACAATTTTAGTACTAGTATCTGTGAGACTATTTGTGTCAGGACCAGGATTTGAACTCTGAGGCCTCTTGTGCTCACTCAGCTTTCTTGCCTACAGTTGGTACCCAGCATTTTGCTGGTTAACCGAACATATTCTTGAGGTGTTTTCTCTGCAGGCTGAATTTTAACCATAGTCTTCCAGGTCTCAGCCATCTTGTGTAACTGAGACTGCAGTAGTGTATCACTGGTACTCAGCTGCCCCCTGGGAAATTTTGGTGGTGGGTATCCATGGGATATAATTGTGATATTCCCCCCCCCAAATCAATGGTCTGACATTAAAGATTAAATTTTTGAGAAAAACAAGTAAGGAGGGAATGTTTTTCCAAATGTAGTGGTTCAGTAGGCAGATTATCAGGGGCTGTTGTAGGCCTGGTGAGTACACCAGAGGTAAACACAACTAGGGATGCTGACATACTTTGGAAGCCATGCCAAAAAAAAAAAAAAGCACTATTGTAAAATTGTGAAAAGCAGAAATACACACTGTATTTTCTAAAATAAAATATTAGTGTTTGAGGGGAGAAAACCATACAAGAGTTCATCATCGCATATGGTAGAAAATCCAGGGTAATGTTTCTCTATTCCCCAGAAAGGTGAAGGTTGAATCCCTAAACCAATGGGGGAACACAGGATGGAATCAACCACTGCAGCCAGCAATATCAAAAGCTGTTGCATTTCATTAATCAGCATAAGCATAAAAATAGAGAATAAGGAAGTGGTGCTGTGGCTCAAGAGGTAGAGTGCTTGCCTTGAGCTGAAGAGCTGAGGGACAGCACTCAGGCCCAGAGTTCAAGCCCCACGACTGACCAAAAAAATAGAGAGAGAATAAGTTGAACACTGCCGGTGGCTCACGCCTATAATCCTAGCTACTCAGGAGGCTAGATCTGAGGATTAAGGTTCAAAGCCAGTCCAGGCAAGAAAGTTTGTGAGACTCTTTATCTCCAATTAACCACCAGGAAGCTGGAAGTAGCGCTGCGGCTCACAGTGGTAGAGTGCTAGCCTTGAGTGAAAAGGCTCAGGGACAGACCCAGGCCCTAAGTTCAAGCCCCACAACCAAGAAAAACAACAACAACAACAACAAAAATAGAGAAGAAAGCAGTGGATGAAACAATAACACTACCTCAGAGAAAAGTTTGCAAAGAACATCAGTGGGTAGTTTATTAAAGAAAAAAAATACCCTATATAGAAAGCATATTTGTCTCGGGTTTTGAATTAAACAGTGTTGGTTGTTACGTGAATGATATTCACTGGAGGATGCATATAGAAACATTGTGGTGTTTGCTGTTTTCTTTGGTAAAGGTGCTATTTTCCCCTTTGTAATGGACAAACAGCATTCAGAGAGGTAATTGGTGATGTGTAATACTTCTTCTCCCATATCCTAGACACCACTGTTGGCATCTGGAGATGAATCTTCCCAGAAGCCTGCTAGATGCTGAATTTCTATTCTTACCAACTTTCTATTCTCTGATGTTTATGAATTGGAAATGCACTGCAGTGCAGATTTCTCTGCTGGCTGAGAGGCATGGGCAACCAGTTCCAGCTATGGTGTTCAGCAAATGTCGGGTTTTCTGTGGCTGTCTTTCCTCCATGTTTCAGTTGGACCCAGGCTGGAAAGCCAGGTCTCCTCACCAGTGGAGAACACGCCAGAAACCACATGAATCAAATAGTCACAACCCCTCTTTTTGGGTGGGAGGGTTGGGCACCAGGACCACAGAGCTTCTCTCTCAGCAATGCAAGGGTGCAGTGCTGTCAGGCAGAGTAGTGGGTGACCTGAACACAGGATCAGTGCAGAAAGCAGCCATCCGGTAGTCTTCAAAAGCCTGCTCAGACTGAGAGTGATGGCGGTGACCTAGAGACTCAGCCTGGCCAACCCAGGGCTGGGGGGGAGGTCAGAGTGTGGACTAGAAATGGACATGAATGGCACAGTGAATTTGAATGAGGGATGTGGGTGGGATGGAAGCGCTGTGGTGTTTCCCCTAATGTTTCTTTCAGCGCTGGGGTGTGGAGGGTTCTGTCTGGGAGAATTAAGGTAGGAGATGAGTGGGATTCTCAGTAACTGTTTCAACAAGTCTTCCCTGCAGAAAGCCAGCAGTGTATGTGGACAAGGCCACGCCAGCGTCCCAACAAGCTAGAGCAGGAGCACCACCAGCGGTGTACAAGAAAATGTCCACCACGTGTAGGAAACAAACCAACCAGAGTCCACGTTTCAGGATCCTAGTGTTACTTACAAAATGCGCTCAAATATTTCCTTTCAGTGTTTAGACAGCGGATAGGAATACAGACCATTTAATAACTGATGAGTGATGGAAAGAAAGAAGATGAGTAATTAGATAGCTAGATGACCAGAGGTAGATAGATAATTAGATAAATGTAGACAAGGATTGAGGACTAGATAATAGGTAGTAGATCAGTAAAAAGAGAGATAGGTAAATAGGCATATAGATGATAGTAGATAGATGATTCATAGATGGAAGATAGGTAGATAGATAACAGATAGTAGTACGGTGGGCGATAGATAACAGCTAGACAAATAGGTGATGGTAGCTAGGTGTGGCTAGTGTTGGGGAGAGAGACCCATCAGATTTCAGGGAATCATCCTGGACCCAGGGGCTGCTGAGAGTTTCTTAGTCACTAGATGGAACCTGTCAGGAGTGGATGTGTGGCAGGGTGTGCACTGATTTGCACTAGCACTCAGCAGGGCAGGTGCAGAGCCAGGAGCCCCGCCTGCAGCCCTGCTTTCGCTCCACCTGCTCGATGTGAGGCCGGGTGCAGGGGTGGTCTCGGAACTTGGAACCACTACAGGAGAGAACTCGATGGGAAGGGGAGGCAAGGCCCAGAGCCCAGCCACGGTGCCCTGCCTCCCCCAGCGCCCGGGATTCCTCCTCCAGGATCCGCCCTGGGCTCTTCCTCTGGCCATTTTTAAATATTAAACCTAATTTCCTCCAGAAAGCTGTATGTGCAGGAGGCCACTTCATGAATGAGAGTGAAATAAACCCCGCACACTTGTATCCATGTGCGTGGCAGTGTCTCCTTCCTGTATCCCTCACGTACAAAAAGAGAGAAGAAAAAGAAAAGGAAATGGAAAAGAAATAGAAGAGAAATTGAACCACTGCGGGAAATTCTGTTTTTTGTTTGTTTGGGATTTTTTAAGGATCTTCTGGAAAAAGCATTTGTTTGTAAAATGAAGAAGGAAGTGCAAGTGCGTGGAATCATGGGAAGTGATACACAATGAGCCAGGAAAGCAAGGCCGGCAGAGGCCAGGCCTTCTCGAGGCTCAGACCTGTCGCTTCCTCCACAGGCTTGATGCTACGGTCTTGAGAAATGTTGATATTTTTGGTAGTAATTTTAAAAAGTAGATTTTATTTTTTTAAGGACAGCTCTGGGTTTAGAGGAAAGTGGAGGAGGTAGTCTAGCGCATTCCCAGGTATCCCAGACCCTTTCCTATTAAGACTAAGTTACAGCAAGGACCAGTGCTGACGCGTTACCACTGAGCTTGCTTCTTCCCTTAGCCACAATCCCTGTTCCCCCACCCCCACCCCCATCCTGTCCTGCCAGAGCCCATCCAGGACACTGTTACTCTGAGTAGGTGCCATTCCTTAGCTCCCTTCTGATGGTGACACTAGTTATCTAAGTCTTCTAAGCAATGTAAATGATAAGAAAAGGAATGTGTGGATCTATGTATTCATATTTGGGAATAAACCTAAGAAGAAATACAAATATTACATACCACTGATAAGGTTATGGTCAAAATTATGCTATCTGCATGATGTTTTTTTTTTATTTAGCACTTTTCTAATTTATGTTTAATTTTTTTATTGTGAGAATACCGTACAGAGGAGTTACAATTACATGGGCAAGATAATGAGTACATTTCTTATCAAGCATTGTTGCCTCCTCTTTGTTTCCCCTTCCCATCCCTTCCCATACTTCCCCCCTCCTCCCACCCGATCCTTCCCCCTACCCCACCAAAGTTGTAAAGTTTGTTTTTTGACATAACGACTTGTACATCTCATTGTTGCAATGTCCACCTGTATCCATAGTTTTATTGTTTTTTTTATCCTTTTCCACTTGGCATTTTTCTTTTATTGTCGTTGAGCAAGTTGTGTGTGGTAAGATCATTTGTAAGGATATTTTCATATAGGCAAATACTTGCTTTGGCCACATTCACTGCCTCTGTAACCCTTCCTCCTTCTTCTCCTCTTCTCCGAGTATGGTAGTGCATACCACCAGTAATCCCGGCACTCTGGAGGTAGAGGCAGGGTTTGAGGTCAGCCTAGGCTCCAGATAAATAATTGACATAAAAATCCCAAAGTTACAAGTGTTCAAAGGCATCTATCGTGAGTGTTCATTGGCCTGGGCAGAACTGCCTTTTCTCGCCTGGGCTCAGAGTGGTCACATGCATGTGCTGGCTCTAACATAAACCATACCTGCCCTTTTCCTTGGGACAGCCATCTCCCCTGGTGGCAGTGATTGGGAATTTCTTGGGAAATTTATTATTACACTAGGAGAAAGAAAAGAAGTCTCAGGAGAAATGGTGGAAATTCTGGGGTAATAGGCATGGTTAACAGGTAAGGCATGCTCTCATGCAGGAATGCTATGACTGTTAGGATGATAATTGGAGCAAACATTTGGCCTCAACTCTCAGTCTGTGGGTGGAATCCCACTCTTTGTAGGACACATTCTAGGGCACACATCAGCACTAGCTCAGACACAAAAGACTTTTTAATATCAATATACTCACTTTCTTAAAGAAAATGTCAGATATGTCCATATGTTTTAAAAACATCAAAATAGGTGCCAACCTAAAAATCAGTTTCTATACGCAAGTGCTCCCTATCCTCAAGGTTTAATTTTGTTGACAGAAATTACAGCAACCACCAAAGAAGAGCTGAGTATTTGGAAGAACACAGTGACCTGAAAAAAATTGCTGGTAAATAGCTTTCCTATCTTTCTATCTTCCCTCCTTCCCTCCCTACTTTCCTCCCTCTCTCCTTCTTATTTTCTTTCCTTCTTTTTCTTCACTTCTTTCTTCCCTCTTTCTTCCTTCTTTTTCTTCTTTCTTTCCCTTTCTTCTCTTCTTCTCTTCTTTCTTCCCTCCCTCCCTCCCTTCCTCCTACCTTCCTGCTTCCTTCTTCTCTCTCTTCCTCCCATCTCCATCTTGTCTCTGTCTTATCTCTCTCCCTCTGTTACCCATCCCATTTCCTCCTTCCCTTCTTTCTCCTTTTCTTTTTTCTTTGCCTGCCTTCCTTCCTTCCTTCCTTCCTTCCTTCCTTCCTTCCTTCCTTCCTTCCTTCCTTCCTTTCTTTCTTTCTTTCTTTCTTTCTTTCCATTCTCTCCTCTTTCCTCCTTCCTTTCTCCTTCCCTCTTTTTTCCTCTCTCCTTACTTTATTCTTTCCTTTTCTCTTAATTTTCTTTTTTCTCTCATTTCTCTCTTTATTCGTGACACTTTCAATGGCAGTAAAGGCAAAAGATTCATATTGTCAGGTTCACTAGAAACTGGGACATGGTTAGTGTTTGAACAAGAAAGTTAATTTTTTTCCTGTTATTCTTGACATACTACATCTGTCTGCATTATTGCTACTATTATTGCTATTTATCCCAGTCAGATGGAAGCCGAACTATCAAGTGATTTCACATTTGTGTCTGTAAGTGTCAAATTGGTAACAAATACAGGACACTTGGTTGAGCCTGTGGTGACAGGCTCTGGTGTGTGTCAGTGAGAGATGGACAGGGGAGACCTGTGGAGGACGGAGGAGGGATAGCCTTCCTTCTCCCGAGAGGAAGGATAGTGTTCACCTGCCTACCCGAGCCCGGGCAGCCAGGGCAGATGCACAGAAGTAACACGGCCAGTGTGGATGGGAATCAACTCGGGATGGCCTGGGTTCCATGGATACTTACTCACACTGAGCAATGTGAGTATTTTCCTCCATAAATAAGAAAAATTAAAAGATGCCTCTTTCCAGCTCATCTTTGGAGGGAGAAGGGATGTGTCACGGTGAGGCCTTTCGTTGTTCTGTTTTTTTAAACATAGAGTTCCCCAGGTCTTTTCCAAATGCACCTCTGGGGACACGGATTTGTGAGGGGTGCAGCTGCCTCCCCCTGCAGTTGTGTTTGAGGCCTGAGGACAGGAGCTCTGGATTTTCATCTGGGCACCATAAAAAAAATCAACCCCAAGCAGACACAGGGAGTGCAAGCCGGGGTGACCCCAGGGGTCTGATCTGGAAAATCGGAGACCACAGGGCACCCTGGTTCTCTGGGGATTTCATTAGGGTGAGTGGAATAATACATAGAATGAAGCACGTGCACATACCATGGAAAATACACAGCAAATAAACGTTTGCTCCCTTGATCCCATCTTTGAACAACTGGGCTAACACCTGCATGGTAATCTGCACTGTGTGCATGGTAATGTTTCCATTGGATGCTTAATGCTCCTTGGAGTCACCCTTGACATCTTAAGAGCTGGACTTGGACAGGGGCTGGGACCGTGGATAGAGACCTAAATGGAAATGAGTGCAGCTCTGCACTCCCCAGCTCCGTTAACTCTGCCTCTGCTGTGCTGCTGCCATGAGCAGCACTGGCAGCTGCAGGGCCTAGGGGCCAGTTGCCGGCCCCTCCTGCCCTGGGTGAAGGCCCTGCAGAGCTGTGGGAAGGCAGTCAACCTTCTGCCACAAGCACCGTGCCATTCAGACACCCGGCAGAGATGAAGCGAGGTGCTTTCGGTGCTCAGAGCAACAACCCAGCAGATGGCCTCTCCCTGTCTAGATGGAATGGTGCAGTCCACATGGATAGGGTACTGGGGCCAGAGAGTCCCAAGGGGCTCTAGGGGTGAGGGAGGGGGACGGAGACAAGGAAAGCAGCAGCATCCCTACCTGCAGGGTTATCAGCAGGCTGGCTAGCTCTGTGTGTGAGCGTGCACATGCCTGTGTGTAAATGTGTGTGTGGGTGTGTGCATATGTGTGACTATGTGGTTCTCTTCACAGATTCAGGTATAAACTCCACCCAGTGTGGTAGCCTGTCCCCCACCTGGCAGGTTTCTAGTTGACGTAACTGCAAACGTAACTCGGAGTCTGCGATTGCTTCGAATAGAAGACAAAATTCAATTTCCATCTTTTATTTCGAAAATCCATTTGTGACCCCAGAATTCAAAATCTCAGAACCCCAACAACACTTGTTAGTATCACCTCAGTTTCCTTGGGCTTCGTGCTTTAAAACACAGGTAGGAGTAAATACGGCTGGGAGGCAGGAGACTTCCAAAATGCAGACCTGGGAGATGTAACACTTCCTCAACATTTCTGTTTTCTCTTCTTTTTCTTTTTAGGTCCGAGATCAGGACTTGAACTTGATACTTGATATTTTGGCTCATTGGCTCATAGTGCTTTACCAACCGAGCCCCACCTCCAACCCTCACATTCCTCCTCACTTTCAAGTCCAAATTCATTTTGGGGGATTGAACCCAGAGCTTCAAATGTGCTAGGCACGTGCTATTTTCCTGAGCCATGTTCCTGAGATTTCATTTTTGAGGAAAGTTTTCCATCACGTTGCATGGGTTGACTGAGCTTTCGATCCACCTGCCTCCTGCGTAGGTAGCTGGGCAGTGAGCTTTCTCCCCCATTCCCAGTTAACACCATCACAGCTTTTAGAAGGAGAGGCTGGCCTTGACCAGCTGTAGCAGTTCCTCAGTAAGTGATAGAACAATACTTTGCTGAAAAAACACAGGGAAAAGAAATGTATTCCCTTTCCTGGTAATCTGGGGGACGCAGCAAAGTGTACCTGGCTTAGAACAATGTCTACCCTCTGCTCATTTGTACATGGAACAAAAACAGTTTGTTGTAACTCAACATTTACTCCAGTCAGTGCCTGTGAAAGGTTGAAAATTACTTCCTCTGTTCACAGACAAGAGCAATTAATGGCCTTTGTCTAGAGGTGACAAAGGCTTGGGCTGCAGAGCCTGAGAGACGGGCTGCAGAGTTTAGCTCAAGTCCTGAAGTGTATGTTGCTTGCTGGAAGGACTACAGAATTTTGACACATCCAAACGCAGATCATTCTGCCGCTGCTATTTCGAGGTACAATTAAACAACATAGTGGGGAGGTGAATTTCCCAGAAGAGACTGCAGAGAACTTGTTCTCACTGAAGTGAGCTGTGCTGTTGGCAGGAAGCTGTGGGCATCGGAAGAGGCAGACCTGGCATCCTGCCCTTCCGCTGCGCTGGGCTTCGGGTGTAGGAAAGGAGGGAGCTGCAGGTAGAGTTCTCAGGGCCTCGAAGGAGCCTGGAATCGGAGGAACGCAACTCAGGCACACAGAGCTGGCTGAACACGGTGGGGAGAGGATGCTTCTATGGGGGCCACCCTGTGGGCTTGTGTTTGTCCTCCGTCTGGTCCCGCCATCTGTCTGTGCTGGTTTTGCCCAGGGAAAGGCCAGAGCTTCATGTCAGAACCCCGAAGGCCAGCGTGACACACAGTGGCTGCATTGTGGCATTTACGGCAGGTAGTTTTTGGTAGACACGCTTTCCATGTGGGCCACACTTCATATTCTGTCTGATTTATAACCTGAAAGCATGCCCACACGGGTCACTAGAAATGGAAAGTATATAGTAGTAAACATGACGAGAAAACAAGGAAAGACTCCTGACACAGACACATCAGGAAGACCTCCCCGCTAACAAATGCTCTTCACAGATTGCAAGATGCAGTGTTGCTCTGAAATGACTCTTCCAAACACTGCTCTGGAAAGTGTAAGCTTAAGGAGTGAGAGAGAAAAGCAGCAAAATTGTTATCTTTGAGTTTTAGCCGGAAAGCATGTAATGCTAGATTATTTGGAATTTACATATGAAAGAAGGATTTTTTTAAAGTTTGATAGAAAAGCACACGCCATAGAAACAATTTACTATAGAAAGAAAATCATGCCTTTTCTATGTCATTCAGGAGAAACAGTTGTCATTTCTTTCTAGTCTATGTAAAAATAATAAATCCATTTTGCACAAAAATTGGAAGTGTGTATTGATTGATAAGTCCAACTGCAAAAAAATTAAACGGCTATTTTTTCTCAATTTGGAATTTTCAGTATTTTTTTTCAGGTAGTTTTGGCCTACATAGACTCATATAATTGAAATGAGTTTGGAAAAGTGAGAAGAACGGGTGGTTTTGGCCAGATGTGATTATGGCAAAATTACTTCTCCTAATAGATGGACCTTTCTGTTTTCCAGATTCTATCCATGGTGATAGACTGTGATTTTTTTTTTTTTGAGTAAGACAAATCCTTTTTATACATAAGAAAAGAGAGACTGTACTGGTGGGCTGGAGTGAAGGGACCACACCCTTTCTCTGCTCCATTTCATCTATTTGCATCCCCTGAGTTTTCTGCCCTCCCTAGACTCCTTTGTACACTCCTCCTTCCCCTTTTCTCTGCTACACTACAGTTCTCTAGAGGCCCAGCCCCCAGTCCTGAGCACGCCTACAAAGCTTGGAAGCTCTGGTCACCTGCTCCCCACCTCCTGCCACCCCGCATGCCTGGTGTTCCTACCGGGTGTGATCAGCCGTGGCTTCCACAGGGCTGCCTGGTAGACAGAGGTCAGCAGAGGAAAGAACTTTCCCGCATCTCCCCTCTAACAATGGTTGGATGCTCATCCTTCCTTCTCATCTTCCTTCCCAGCTGGCTTCCATGGTGGCTTTGGCATAAACCACACCCACTCATGTCCCTTTTCCGTGTTGGGACGTTTTCACTGGCCTCATATTGCACTGTGATAAATGATAATTTTATAGCTCAGCAAGAAAACTGCATGACCCACAGCCATCTTGCCTGACCTGCTAAGACTGCATCTTAGGAACTGTTAGGTTAAAAATCTCTTCTTGTTTCGTCAGTGATTTCAGTGAGCCCAAGTTTTTCAGCCTCACTTCTGTTGAACACTCCACCTTGCTTCCCACAGTTCTCTGACTCTATAATCCATCAACGCTTCTACCACTTGCTTTCGTCTCAAATCTATCACTGCCCACCCAGAATGTTCCCTTGTGTATGATCCTCTCAGTTACAGTTCTAGAGAGCATTTGGTGTCTCCATTGTCATTGCTTACCAAGGAGAGATGTCTGAGAAGTGTGTCCATTCTATCACTCTGTGGTTGAATAGCATCATGTACACTGCCCAATGGGTTCGGCCTGACTGGTAAGCAGTGAACTGACTTTCTATCTTTGTAGTGCTTAAAGACCAGCGGTAGCTCTCTCTGCCTCTCTCTGACTCTCTGTCTTCATTTCTCAGTAGTGGTACTGAGATTTGAACTCAAAATCTTGTGCTTGCAAGCAGCATGCTCTACTACTTGAACCTCACCTCCAATCCTTCTCTACTTTTTAGTTATTTTCCAAGTAAGATCTTTTTTTTTTTTTTGGAAGACTTTCTTTCTTTTTTTTGCCAGTCATGGACCTGAACTCTGGGCCTGGGCGCTGTCCCTTAGCTCTTCAGCTCAAGGCAAGCACTCTACTGCTTGAGCCACAGCACCATTTCCAGCTTTTTCAGTTTATGTGGTGTTGAGGAATCGAACCCAGGGCCTCATGGATGCAAGGCAAGCACTCTACCACTGAGCCACCTTCCCAACCCTCCAAGTAAGATCTTAAAGTATGTATGTCCAGACCAGCCTAGATTTCTATCTTCCTGTTTATACTTTTCATAGCTTGGATGACAGGTGTACACCTCGTCCTGGGTTGAGATGAAATCTCACAAAGTGTTCCTCTCTCACCTGGAAACATACACATGCTGCTGTCCTTTTTATAAATTGTAAGGGTTTGCTCTAAAATAATAGTAAAAAGCATAGTAAGATGAATACAAACCAGTTATATGGCCATTTGTCATAATCATCACCAAGTATTGGATTCTGTGCATCAGGGAGCACTTTCTGTTTTTATGAGTAGCAAAGCACTAGGGTTCCTTATGCCTGTGTCAACCCATACCACATGGACGATGGACGGGGCTGTGACGTTGGGTTGATGGAATCATTGAGCTCCGTCGGGATTGTCTGGGACACCATGGCCCTGTGTGTGATTTCCGTGGCTGAGTGCAGTGAGATAGATGGCGGACTCCGCCTCCTTCAGCCCTTGGTTTGTGCTCCACATCCAGAGCTCTTCCAAGTCAGGCAAGTTCTCACTCTCTTTGCAGTGGGAATCCAGTGCTCTGTGCACTATGGTCCCCCCGCCCCCGGAAGTTCAACAAATGCTTCTTAGGGG
This sequence comes from Dipodomys ordii, assembly GCF_000151885.1. NCBI lineage: Eukaryota > Metazoa > Chordata > Mammalia > Rodentia > Heteromyidae > Dipodomys > Dipodomys ordii. The sequence goes on from NW_012267280.1 coordinate 8,243,356, forward strand.
AACCAGAGGTTAGGCATCTCTCAGTACGTGTTTGGAAGGCTGGAGAGACCACAGGTGATTTATTTTGGCATTTAGGATATCACTCCAGACATTTTGTTTCTAAGCAGTTGTTCCTGTTTAAAGAGGCTCAAACCTAAGACAGGAAATGGCATGGAAATATGAATGAATGTGTGGACTTGATGGTGGGACTGAATGGGAGCAGCACCAGTCTGGAAAGTGGAATGGCTGTGCAGGGCACCCCAAATCATCTCAAAGGCCTTTGGCAGACCTCGGCCTTCTGAGCCTCATGCTGAGGCCTCTGTCCCATCCCTACTGGTGGCAGAGTGAGGGGTGGGGTGGCCAATGCTTTAATCCACTCAGCATCCCTTCATAGAAGCTCTCCTCAGCCTAAGCATTTCCAGTGATAAAACATTCCTTCACGGCACCTGTGTGTTTTGCTGTGGAGTCTCTCAGTCACTAAGCTTTGTTGGGAGTGTCTGCGACTTCTCACTGTTTACCTAAATCTGGCACCACGTTTGGCTGTTACAGTGCTTTATTTTTCTTTGCTTCATATTAACTATCTGTGATGCCTCGATGCACATTTTAAAAGTGGGACAATATTTAGAAACAATAACAAAGACTACTGAGCCACCTCTTGAAATTCTAGTACTTACCCAAACCTAAAGGCAAGGCCCTGTTCTGATCCTTCAAGGCATCTTCTCCTCAGAGTCTGGGCCACTCTGTACCTCGTTACCAATAATCATCTAACAGGTGTCATTAGTATAAGAAGTAAATAGCAATAATTAGTAATTATGTAGGACAGTTTAATTTTTTTTCCTTTGCAGAGATTTACTTGTGCTGTTTCTCTGGTATCTAGCAGTTGAAATATGAGTTAATGGATTTTTATTGATTTTTAGCTGAACAGTGAAGATGTACCCACTCCATTTCCATAACTTTGATGGTCATGAGTTTCAGAATGTATTGATGGGGTAGATGCGATACATTTCTTTGTTTAGAATGTTAATGTCATGCTAAGAGAAAATGCGCTTTGGTTGATAGATGTGATCATTGTGCTGAAAAGAAGTGTTTGAGTTTGCACACCAGAGAGCTCCTCAGGCCCGCAGTGCTGCTGGCCTCCCAGCCACCCCCACGGTGGCTGCATGGAATGTGTGCTCAGCCAGAATCCTCCTTCCTAAGGGGGGGGGCAGGCCACAGAACAGCCATTGCTTCGTAATGCATACGGAAAGTGGGCTGTGGAGAATGCCAGAGAATGCTCTGATTCCCACAACAACCAGGCAAGCGCTGCTCTGTCACCAGGGCCACTTTTAGTGAAATTATTCTTCCCAGTGAGGGGCAAGAGGCGGGGCCTCCTAGGATGTGTGGTGTGGGGTCTCCTAGGCCTGCTGAGAGCGGTCGTTCAGATGCAAATGATGCTGGTGACAAATCCAGCCTTAATTTATTTATCAGGCAGGATAATTCAGTCCTGGGGAAGGTCTTAATGTCTGAAATAACTGGGGCCCAGCAGAATCCATTGAGTTAAGGGGAGACATTTTAGCAAATAAACCAGAGTGAATGGAGTGGCTCCCATCAGCTGTCTGCCTGTCCATCTGCACCACGGGAGTGGCTTCTCCTGGTCCTGGAGGAATACGTGGACAGTCAGGATGCCCTGCTCCTGCTCTGGGCATGTGGACTCTTAGAAGCTCATCAGTGTTGTAGTTAGTATGTTGTAGTTTGAATCCTCCCTCTTCCATTTATTCTGTGTGGCTTGTATTATCCTCATCTGCAGTGGTCCAACGTGTCGGACAGATGGCTTCTGCTCACTCTCCCCTGACTGAGGGCTCCTCTTGGGGTGTTAGGAGAATCATTTTCTGCTAGAAAGAGGGTGGGGTGCTACATAGGATTTTAAAATTATTTTTAGGTATTAAAAAGTGAGCAGAGGGGCTAGGAAGGTGGCTTAGTGGTAGAGTGCTCGCCTCACATGCATGAGGCCCTGGGTTCGATTCCTCAGCACCACATAAGCAGAAAAAAAAAACAGAAGTAGTGCTGTGGCTCAAGTGGTAGAGTTCTAGCCTTGAGCTGAAGAGCTGAGGGACAGCGCCCAGATCCAGAGTTCAGGCCTCACAACTGACAAAAAAACAAAACACAACCACAAAAATGTGAGCAAAACACATTGACCCTTGCCTCTATACTACATATAAAATCAACTGCTGATATTGAACAGATCTAAATATTAAAAGTAATGCAAACTGTCAACATTAAATATTAAAAGTAAAGCCTGTTAAAACATAGAAGCTATATCTTTTTCAATCAACCTTGAACAGGGAAAGAGTTCTTAAATAGAATCATTCAAACACTAATTGCTAAAAAATAAAAATGATAAAGTGGACCATGTGAAAATTAATTGGCTCAGGTCTCTTCAAAAGCAACCATAAAGAGTGAACCAAAGCACTGAGAAAGATACGTGCAGTTATACATAATGCACAAAATCCTTCTGGATGATGTGAATGAATCCTGGAAATCAAACACACAATCCAAGAGAGAGAATGGTTTTATAAAAATCTCTGTGAGTCACATTGTAAAAGGTGCATGGAAAGGCCATCGTGAAGCCAGAGCCCGATGTTTGCACCCACCCACCAGAAAGACCAAAGCCAAGGAAGGTAGAAGGGAGATCCAGGAGCAGCCAGCAAGCAGCCAGACTGGTGCCCAGAGCTAGTCAGTGTGGGCCCACGCATACTCCAGAAAACTCTGATACACTCCCTGGGGCCTCACTTGCCAGGGCCTCCTTGTTGCCTCCTAGACAGACCCAATGGAACTGTACAAATAAGTTTAAATACCAGTGTGAGTGTGAGTGTGTGTGTGTGTGAGAGAGAGTGTGTGTGTGCAAGACTGGGCTGACATGTACATCAATGTTTCTCTAGAACATTAATGGCGTGAGAAGATGTGGTAAAAGAAGAAATGGGATAGCTCACAGCCAGTGTTCCTAACGGCGGCCAGATGAGATGTCCGCATACCATGGAATGTGATGGAGCAGAGAGTGGTGGCTGGGTTCTCACAGACCTAGTGTTGATCTAAACAAGGTGGATGTGGAGGGTTCGTGCCACATCACACGCCACTTCCCTAAAACCCCAGACAGGCCGCAACCCTACAGACTTAGGAGGTATCTCTGAAGAAACACCATGAACAAAGGGAGCACCACAGAGGAATGGAGGAGAGGAATCACCATACACGGGGGTCTCTGAGGATCTAGGGACCGTCCTCATCATCCAAACACAGGCCACAGTCACATGTCTGCTCTGGGGACATAGGCAGCTCAATCAGTATGTATGCCTAATTTTATTCCAATAAGAACAGGCTCTTTGGGATATACTCTTCTCTGGAGCTTTGTTCTTTTGCATTCCTGCTCATGAATACACATCGTGCTTTTGCAAATGAAATGGACTGATTCTCTTCAACCAGTTGAAATCATAATTACCAGATGAGATCTTTCTGTTGACCTCTCTTCCTTCCAATCTGAAATGCATGAATTCTATCTCTGGACACCAATACGAGGTCCACCCACACACTCGTTCATCCATGTACTCACTCATTCCACAGTGATGTCTGCATCATCTACAGTGAACTGGCAATACACCACATCACTCTGGGAATACAAAGTTGAAAATTATGACAAGTTCATTGATGACAGGAAGCTTATACTTTAGGAAAAGAGCTCTGGGAGAGAAGATACCCTCTGTAGCATCTTTATTCTTCTGTGCTATCTTTACTCTCCAACTCCTTTCTTCTGGCTGACTCCATAGAAGGAAGGCAATACACATGAACAGTGAACAAGATCTAGCCAACAGGTAGCATGTCTTAGTGTCAGAGCCAATCACTGGAACCCATGCATGCATTCTTAAAGCGAGGGCATACCTATTTTATCTTGTTTCCTTATCTTGCTTCCTGGGATTTATTTTGACTGCTGGGGCTGGCCAGAATTGGATGCAAACCCACAGTTGATTTCCATTAGATGGAAGGTCCTAGAAGGACCTGGGGTCCCCAGGGCTGGAATGGCTCTGCTCAGCTAGGCACCTTTCAAGTAAGACTGCACAGCCTTGTTGTTTTAAGCCACTGGTATTTCAAGAATTCAGTTGTGTGTATTTGTGTCTAACTACGATAATAGCTACCACTCCAAAAATGTTGGCTGCTCTAAGAACACGTAATATGATCCAGCCTGGTGACTTTGAGAAGTTTTCCCAGAGTCCTGATGTCCAGTGGAGGCCAGAATGATTGAAGTTTGATGCATTCACAGAGAGAGAATGTTCTGGGAGGGGAATGGTATTCTGAAGATCTTAAAAGAGAGAGAATACAGCATATTGGTGATCCAAGGATTGGGGCTTTCTCAGAGTACACTAAAGAAAGAGTAGATTCCTTTGATGTTAATAATTTTTAAAATATTGCCCACATTATTTATGACCTTACAGGCATAGGAAGAATCGTGGTCTTAATTTCACAAAGAAATTGGCAGCTTCCCCGTGTCAGTGCTCATGCCTATAATTCCAGCCACTTGGGGGATGGAGTTTGGGAGGATCTTAGGTCAAAGCAGACCTGGTTGGTAAAAGACTGCAGGATCCTATTTCAACAGAAAAAAGCTGAGCATGCTGGTGCTTACCTGTCTCCCCAGCTACAAAGGAAAGGACAAATAGGAAGATCAGAGTGTGTCCCCTCGGAGAAAAAAGCAAGACCTGATTTCAAAAATAACTGGACCAAGAAGTACTGAAGGCATGGCTTAAGAAATAAAGCACCTGCTTACCTTAGCATCTTCCCTGAGTTCTAGCCTCAGTACCACCAAAAAGCACAAAATCCATCACACTAACAACCATGAAAGATGTCGGAAGGGACTGAAGCATTTTAGGTGTCACATGGAGAGGATTTGAGCTCTTGAGCACATGTCTATTGCAGTGGGGAGAACCTATTGCAGGTGGGCAAAGGTCAGGCTGGTGGCCCCCCCAGCACCTCAGCCCCCCGAGGCAGGAAGATGGCCCCTTTGGGGCGGGGCCTGCCTGCCTTCTCTGTGCTGAGTTCACTAAGGAGGCAGGAAGACTGAGCTTCCTGCCTTCATCTGGCTTCTTCTCAGCTGTGACTTTCCTTCTCCCTGGGTTTTGGACATTTGCATGTGTAGTTCACCTCCTGTGTTCCTTCACCTGTTCCAAGACAGCAAAACTCTATTTTATACATCTTCGTGTCTTCCCTGCACCCAACACTCTGCTCACAGTTAGTGCTCAATACATATTTATTGATTCAGTTAACGGATGGATGAATAAACAATGGTTGTATAATTCTTCCCCAAGGATTCCAAAGATGTTAGCAGAACTTGCTGAAAGGCTCCTTTGAGGATTGTTTGTTTGCTGACTCTGTTGATATTTGTAGCTAAGACAGCACAGTCTGAAAGGGTAGATCTGATTGTGCACATTCATCTGCTTGTGAAAACATCCCATGCTAAGGAGGTATCACTCTGAGGAACAGGAATGGTGCAATCTATGTCTTCTGGCAAATATAAGTGTTAAGAAAATACAACTTTAACCTACTTGCTCTTTTGCAATCATGTAGCAATAACCGTGGAAGGCCAGTGGTTTTGTTCTCCTTTGTATGATATAGGTTTGAGTAATAAGTTTTGATTTCACTATGCCAGCTTAATTATTATGAGTAGTTTATGAAATGATTTAATCTTCTTTATAAGGATCAGAAAATATGTGAAGAAACAGAAAAACAGTTGTATAAATTTGGGGTGTTGGTCGTGATGAATAGAAACAACTCTTTTACTCAAAAGAATTACTAAGCAGGGAGACTTTCTTCTGAGGTCCAGAAGCTGAAGCAGGGGAGGAGGCTCTGGTGCAAAGGGTATGGGTGTGAGCAAGTCCACTGAAGCAGGTGCAGCCAGGGCTCCTTTGGGCTCCGTGGCTCCTGAGAGCTGCGTCCCTGAGAGAATTCAGGAAGGATTCCTAATTCCAAAAGTTTATTGAGCACGTTGAAATGGTGATGTTCTCAGGGACAAAATCCCGAAGGATTGTGAGAGCCAGCTGAAGACTCACCGTCTCTAGCAGGGATTGCACAGGCAAGCTGGACCACTCTGAGCTCTCAAGTCACACTCCCAGATGGATCCAAGACACACAGGCCCTGATCTGAGCTGGGGTTCTTTGTCGCTTGACCAAAACTGTTGGCAATTTATATCAACAACTTCCTAGAGGATGCTAAAATATGAGTTTGAAAATAGTGCACGGATGAAAATAGTGCATCCATTCCCAATATACATTTGCAAGCCAATGCTCTCTCATCATAAAGGCCTATGCATTTAAAGTCAAATTTAAATACGATGATGCTTATCGGAATAGCCACTACCCAATAACATTAGTAAACAAGCCCTGCTGAAAAAGAAACCGGTCCACGTGGCACTATATTTTGGTTGTCCCCGGCCTCACCCTTGCCTGGTTATCTTACTTTCTCATCAGATACAGTTAATGAGAGAATTAAGTCTCTGAGTTTTGAAAGAACTTGACTGGGCCAATGAGAACTTCCATTGTTTGGGCAGATCCTTGGAGCTCAGGATGCTTTATCCATGCTGTGTAGAAGTGCACAGGCTCTGCACAGGTGATGTGTCCTGGCATCTGGCTTTGAAGGCCGTGCTCCATCTTTGGCTCCATCCAGATGTACACTTGTGGTGTCAGCCTGCACTGACCCCCCCCCCCCGACCCTATGTCGGGCACTGGTGCCTGCATCTGCCCTGTCTGCTTAATCCTTGGACATTATGCACCTTGACATGTGACTGAATATCCTCTGTGGGGTTACCAAAGTTTCTTAGCTTGCACTACTTCTAATGTTAGTGTAAAGGTTGCATTCCAGGTTTAAAAGAATTTATACTAATTGGATTTGCCAGAGTTTTCATTGATGCAAGCTATACAAATACATTCCTTTAGTGTAATGGTGTTATGAATAGTCTACGGTAATGCAAGTATTAATAAGCACCTATTTTGTATAAACCTTTGTGTATTTTCCTGATTAGGTAATTAAAATTGCCAGAAGCGAAAGGTTAGGCAGCAGGGTTGGAATATTTTATACAGGTAATACTTGTAGAAAGGGAATTTTCATAGCGACAGGTATTTTTTACTGTGATAATTTGCCTGTTAAAATACAGGTTAAGATCTAGATAGCAGCTAATTATTCTGACACGTCCCAGAGCAGACAGGCTGAGTGATTAGTGCTTAGTCAAACCAGCGCTGCCCCCAGTGCTGTTCTCTCTGCATTTGTTCTCTGTTCAAAGTGAGCAAGACCAGCAGCAGCATTTGCCATCCCAACCTTCTTCGTGTCCCAGCAGATGCGGCTGGATCACTCTTCACCCTGAGTGGGACGTGCGGACCAGGCCCAGGTCTAGGCAGTGTGGGTGGGGCAAAGTTCCCAGGAGACCCTGGAGGGAGGAAGGGGCTGCTGAGAGGACCTGAGCTCCAGGCTAGGAGGCCAAGGCCGGGCTGCCTCCCGCCCATTGATGCCCTGCCTTCCCACCCAGGGCACGGTGCTTCCAAGTTTGGTCCCTTGGTGCAGAGCTACGCCAGCGGCTTCAGGTCAGTCTCCGAGCCCCCTCTGGATCCAAGCAGACCACATGTCGATGCTTCTGATCAGCACATGACCTCGTCTCCTCCTTGGTCTCCATTCCTAGAAGGTAGGGCTATAGCATTTAATACAGGGAGAGCATAGTTTTAATGTGCTTTCTGTACAGAGGTGCCATCGAGGAAACAAAAAAGGAAATTAGTTGGATTTCATAAGAAACCTAACTAATCAATCACTTTACCTCACTTTGGGTTTACAAAAAAAAAGCATCTAACACTGAATAAAATGAGAATCTATCGGTGAATCTTGAATGATACATATGTAATAATGAAAATTTCAAAAATGATTAAATGAGTCATAAAGCCCGATCTGACTTGAAGACAAATCCTGGGAAATATATTGTGTTCTGAGAAGGAGGCTGAGCATGGAATCTTGTCAAGATGTCGAGCTTTGTAAAGTTTACTTGGTTGTACGCTGTTGAGGTAGGCTGGGCATGTGAAAATCTGGGCATGTTTAATGTCTACAGCTCAGTGAGGCTGAAGATCAGGAATCAGCCATTAAGCCAATTCAGTAAGATGTTTTGAATATTTGGGGAAATTCACATCGATTTTATTTTATTTTTTATTGTGAAAATACTGTACAGAGGGGTTACAATTACATGGGCAAGATAATGAGTACATTTCTTATCAAGCATTGTTTCCTTTGTTTCCCCTTCCCATCCCTTCCCATCTTCCCTCCACCTCCCCCACTCAACCCTCCTCCTCTCCCACCAAAGTTGTAAAGTTCGTTTTCAACATAACGACTTGTATGTCTCATTGTTGCAATGGGTCCACCTGTATCCCTATTTAAACGATTTGTTTTTTCCCTTCCCCTCCACAAATTATAACAACATCAAATACAGTGAAAGCAGGGGTTATACTGTGGGGGAGGGACATACAAAGCAACAAAGAAATAATCTTATAAATGTGTTAGAAACAATCCCATGGTTTCCCTTATTTGCAATAACTAGTAAATGTCTGAGTCAAGCAGGAAAGGTCAGTTAAGTTGAACCCTAAGATATGTATTCAAATGTTTTTTTCTTTCATGCGATTGTTTCTAACACATCGATTTTATTTGTAACAGCTTAACTGAGGCACAATTAACATGTTAAATATGGTGCAGGTTTCAGGGTTATTACGATAAAATTTAGTGTCTGTCCACTCCAGGATATTCTCAGCAGTCTTAAGGCAATGCCTGATTCTGGACCCTCCCACAATATCATCTTTTTTATAATTACATTTATGAGTAGCTGGACAACAGGGTTATTATTTAATATGTCAGTTTAAGAATACAGTGCATCTCACTCAATGTCCACATCCTTTTCTTATGCTTCCCTTTCCAGCCTCTGCCCAGGTAACTGCTGATCAGCGTTTTGCAATTATTGACTATATTGCGTGTTCTAGAATTGTACAGAAGTGGACGGATACAATGTGTTCTGTCTTTTGTCTGTCTCCTTGCACTCTACATACTTATTTTAAGATTCATTCATATTTTAGCAGAAAACAATAGTAAATCCTCTTTTATTGCTGAGCGGCATTTCCTTGCATATATCTAATGTTTGGACAGATGTTATGGCTCTTAAATTCATCGTTATTGATGCTTTGTCAGGGAAAAAGATACGGTTCATGTTTTATTTCTCCTCTTTTACCAAGTAGATGAGTTTGTTTCTTATTAGTTAAAAGAATGCTGCTCACGACGCTCCTTGCTCTTAAAGCTGGAATGCTGTTGGAAAGACAGAAACACAAGCATTTGTTAGCTACTGGACTTGGAACGGCATCACTTCCCCAGATGTGCAGAGTGAACCTGGGGGTGTGGAGAGGAATTCTCTTCTGTTCTGCTGGGCTAGGGAGACAGGCAACACAGTGTGGGTGGTGCCTCACAGCACTTGGGGACGCGGGTGCTACACACAGAACTTCAAATACCGAAGAATATTCATGCTAGAAAATGGTATGGCCACAAAACGTGGCTGCGACCTGATTCTTCTCCAAACTGCTACGTATTTCATTCAGTGTTAACACAATGCATTTTGGGGCATCACTGACAAATGTCTGATAAATACCCAAGAAACTGCATTCTGCAGAAACACTTAGAGCTTGAGAAAAAAAAGGATGCGTGGATAAAATTTTATGAAAACTTCCTTGTAACTGACCCAATGCCTGTCTCCAAGTGAAATCAAAGAAACAGTTGAGGGATCGGGCACACAGAAGATGAGCTGGTCAGGGGAAAGGCCTTGTGAGGAAGACAGAATGCTGGCCATACATAGCCAAGGGGACTGGGAGAAAGGATTAAAGTACACTGGGAGGCAGTGTTGGAGGGTTCCAGTCTTCAGAGTAGAGGTAGGTGAAGCTGTGTGTTTGAATGTCTCTGTCTCTGTCACACACTGGTCTCATAAGAACTTGTTGACTTATTGCTATGACAGCCCAAATAGGAACCCAGAGGCCTCCACCCAGTGCTCCACGGGGCCTGGGCTGTCAGTTAATCCAGCCCTTCTGCAGGATGTGGTGAAATGCTCTCAGGGGCAGAAAACCATGCTAGTGATGTAGACAATCTTCAGGGCTGAGGCAAAACTTGTCAGAAATGTACTTTAGGACAAGAAGGATAGAAGACAACTTTGCCTTCTGCTTTGAGGATGTGCATGGTGCATGTAAACCAAAGACACTGAAGAGAGGGAAGCTTTCGGCCTCACTGAAGAAGACCAGCAGTGGGAAATGGGGCAGGTGTGGACACAGAGCCTCCAAAGCCCAGGCTATATTTCCACCTCAGTGAGAACTGGGTGAACATCCTGCCCACTCTCCACATACGTTCCCATCCCTCCAAGCAACCCCAATTCTTCTCCAGTATGATGGTTCTGTTAGCAACAGGCTTCACTCTGTTTTTACTAGCCTGTGCCGGTCATGCAAAGGGGTTTTAGTTTGGTAATTCTGTAGGTTTTCTCCGTGGACTTTGAACAAATTCATCTTTTCTATAATATTGCTTTAACTCTCTGCCAGCCTCCCTGCTTTTCACACAGTGTCTGAGGGACTTTATTATCTTATTGCGCATGCATGCACACACACACACGGTCTATGCTAGCTCCATATGTGTGTGTGTTACAACATCAACATTCTTCACTCCCTAGTATTCTCATGTTGGATAAAATAGGACAATCTCAAAATACATGATTTTCTTCCTACATGGAATCCAGACCTAAGGTGGTAGTGATGATGATGGTGGTGATGGTGATGATGATGGCCATGAATGTGAAGGGAGAAGGAAGAGGGTATTGCTTCAGCAATTCTGGGTTTGATATGCTTTGATATGCTTCACATCATGCATGCAGTTGAAATCATCTTTTCCATTTTGAGTTTTTTTTTTCTGCGCTACTAAGACAGAACTACAACTCTGTTTTTTTCTTTCTTTCAGTAAATTACTCAAGATAGCATTTTTTATTATAAAATAGATCAGTATCATATGACTTTTGCCTGTCAGTTAATGTATGATTCCTAAACAGATTACAGGTAGGTTAGGCTAGGCTCAGAGAGACAGTTTTGTGGTGGCTAATCTCGATGGTAAACTTAATTAGACTGAGAGATGCCTAACGGATGGCAAAGCAAACGTTTGAATGTGTCCAGGAACTTCCAAAGACAATTGGCACGTAGGCAGAAACAGAAGAGGGAAGGCCTTCCCTGAATTTTGAATGTGGGTCACGTTGTGCAAAAGGTCGGAGGCCTGAGTAGAACAAAAGCAAAAAGATGTGGCCTTCCAGTACTTGTTCCCCTCTGCTCCCTCCTCTCCTCCTCCTATTTTCCTCCTCCCCTTTTCCTTTCCTTTCCTTTCCTCTCTTCTTCTCCCTCTCCGTGTACCTCTCCTTCCCCACTTCTCATCTCCCTGCTCCTCCCCATCCTTCTCTTCTAGCTGCCTTGAGGTGAGCAGCCTCCTGTTCTTCGTTGTAGGTACTGCCTTGCCACAGGCCATGTGCAATGACCCTGAAACCACAGAATTTGTGAGTCAGAATAATTCTTTCCTTCTTTAAGTTCATTCCGCCACAGAGACAACAGGCCGTTAGCACAAGCAGATTAGGCGTACTCAGTGCATTTTCAACGTGTGATATGCTCAATTAATGATGAGTTTATATTATGAGTTTATCATTCATGAGGTAAATCTACTTATAACTACGACCACACACTTCACTATCTACTGAAACGAATTGGTTAGTCGGTGACCTGGTGGCTGTGGGGCTGGGCATCAGGATCTTAGCTAAAGCTGGGCTGCCCAGTAGAGATGGGAAGCTCTTGGCTGCTCTGTGGCTCCCCATCTCTTCTTCTGGCTCTCTGTTTACAGAGACATGATCTCCACCCCTACCTTGTAGGCTGCTGTGACCAACCCTTTCTAGCAGCAGACCGGACCTGGCCTCACATCAGCTTGCCTCCGTCCTGGGACAGACTGTGTCAAGGAGCTTCCTGGACAGACCACGGGAGTGGAGGCAGGGATCCAGCATGCTGCCTGGGAGAAGCAGCATCTCTTAGCTCTCCCCAGCTTCCTTCCGCTGGGCAGGGCCTGCGCTTCTGTACACAGAGGAAACCATTAACAAAGGTCATATTCTTGAGGATTTGTGTACCTTAACGGCCACATTCATTTCTTAGCGCAGCCAGGCGATCCCACACAAACATGCTTTCTGGGCTGGACAGGAGTTTTGACAAACAGTTAAGAGTTGTCAACAACAATGAAAACAGGAAGAAGAATGGACAGGCTGGAGACAGAATCTCCCAGGTCTCTGGATTCTTGGGCATTGAGAGGCCTCATTTCCATGCCAGCATTCCCTCTCGCCAGTCAACCAGAAAGCTTTCTTTTCAACAGTTATGCTTGGCCTTTCTCAAGTTGGGGAGAGAGAATGATGGGAGGTCTCTGGTCGGAATTTCTCCAATTGGATCAAATCTAGGGAGTGTGTGTGGGGACACAAGACCGTGGGGCATGTGTGGTTGGGACATAGTTGGTGTTCACACACACTTCCCTTTGTTCCTGGAAGACTGGGTCCAAACAGCCCTTCTAACTGTGCGCATCAGGCCTTCGCTCGGGGCACCAGCTGAAATACTGAGGTGCTGCGGCGTCTGTTCGGCTCAGCCTTCACCTCAGATAGCCCTGGTCTTTGGAGTCATTGATTTTGTGATGTTTTCCTTTATCCTTGACTTTCTGCAGGCACTTTGCTATGAGCTGCCCTGCCTTTATTTACTCCTTAAGATCTTCTTACATAAATCACTTCTATCACTTTTTTTTGGGGGGGGGGCAATTTCATTTCTATTTTTTTCCAGAGGGTTTTTTTTTGGGTCCAGTCGTGGGGCCTGAACTCTGGGCCTAGGTGCTGTCCCTCAGCGTTTCAGCTCAAGGCTAGCACTCTACCACTTGAGCCACAGCGCCACTTCTGGCTTTTTTCTTTTTTGCTATGTAGTGCTGAAGAATCGAACCCAGGGCCTCAGGCATGCAAGGCAAGCACTCTACCACTGAGCCACCTTCCCAGCCCTTTCCAGAGATTTTAATGGGGATAAGTGAACATACAACTTTAACCTGTATCACCCTGTGCTCTAAAGCAAGATTGAATAATGGTATTTATGCATGATCTATGAATGGAACATGTATTTATTTTTATGCACATTTATTTATTATTTGTTATTCATTTATTTTATGTGCACGCATTTATTTCCAGTCCTAAAGAGGTTAAGCAAAGTGGAAAAAGATTCTTCTCACCCACTCCTGTATCTAAAGCCAAGGATTCAACAAAAATAAAAATGAAGAATTGAACCTCTGAGAACATTGTCTTTATTGAAAAGCTAGTTGTAATTATGTTTTAGGTAAGGAAGTTTAATGAAAATGTTATTCTTGAAGAGGAGAAGAGGGGGAAAATGCAGACAAAGATCCAATGTATGTCCTACACAATTAAGACTGAGGGCAGGGGTGGGTAGGGGAGGGATGGGTGAGTGGTGGAATTAGTGAAATTGATCAAGGTACGTTGTATTCATGAATTACTTTGTTCAGTGGCAACTTCTTTGTACAATGACTTAAGGATAAAAAATTTGTGCAACCAAAATATTGTGCTAAAAAGTTTCATGGCAGTGTTGATTCATGTTGTTGGTAACAGTTGTTTCTTAAAATCATGAAGACAATATTAGCCAATTTGGAACCACCATTCTTAGGAGGAGGCCAGCTAGGTTTCCTTAATCCCTGCCTACAAGATATCTTACAATAAATCAATATGTAGATATGCTTGTATGTGTTTCTGTTGATTATGCTGCCGATTCACTCACTTTGACCCGCAGACAAGAGCAAGGTGAAGGCCCATGCTTGGACAAGGCCAGGTGGCATGCACATATTTCCTACCTGGCATACCTCAGTCTTGCTGTCCTTGGAAATGCCAGGCAGCACTGTGGGGAGCGGCCACTTTGCACACAGCAAGCGTATCAAGGTACACCCAAAGTGTGAGGGATGCGGCAAGAAAGCAGGTTTGCGCTGGGGACCTGTGTCTGCATTTCCAGAGCTGAAACAAAACACGGGTGTCCCCTCATTCAAACTGAAGCTCTAACGCAGGGTTGAGCTGCATGGTGTGGGTCTCTCTGGGATCTCAAAGGACCCTGGGTATTGGTTTAGGGATCGCATGTAGATTTGAATGAGTGGGCTGACCTTCAGATGTGAAATTTATGAAGCCTGGTGGGCGTCTGTGCTCCTGCGGGATGACGGTTTTTCCATCTGTGTTGAAATATTCTTTGGCCCACATTAATACTGTCACCTGTAAATATTCTCAGCCTTTTCCCAATTTGCTTTTCTTTTCTTAGGAAAGACCTCTACAACTTAAGAAATCTCTCTAGATGCTACTCTTCACACCTCTAGTTCACAAAGCCCGAATTTTTGGTTGCTATTAAATGCTGGTTAACAAAAGGGAAAGAATCTGTAGCAGAAGCTGCGGCTTCCTTCAGACATCCTGAAAGCCTTCTTGGTTTTCCATCTGCAGATACTTTCTTCCACAAAGGAATACGCTAAATGTGGCGAACAAACTTAGCATCTCCAGGAAACTTCTCACCTGGCAACTAGAGACAGTGTCTGTCTTAGCAAGACCATGTTCTGTGGTCCAGAGTGCACACCTGCTCATGACGCCCCCCTGTTGACTGACCTGCCTTCCTGTCTCAAAACCCCACTGTCTTCAGCAGAAGGGATCAGGTTCAGCTCCCTCACACACATTCTCAGATAGGCACCCATACCTCTGCAACACCTTGCACGTCCACAGTTGTCTGAGCTACCAGTAGACATTTGAAAGCATCTTCTAAGACTGAGATGTGTCAGTCAGCTTTGCATTGCTATGATAGCTTAAAATGAGGAAAGGGTGTTGTTTTCTTTATACCATGGTTTTATTGATTCCAGTCCATGGTTGGCTGGCTCCATAGCCCTTGAGCCTGCAGCAGCATTGGTATATCATGGCTTGGAGCATGTGATGGGAGGGAGGGGGAGGGGGAACAGAGAGAGGGAGAGAGAGGGAACGGGGGAGGGAGGGAGCACATTAGGGCACACTTCCTCCAGCAAGGCTTCACCTTCTTAAGTTTCTGCCATCTTCCAGTAGCGCCACCAGCTGGAGCCAACCCTTCCATGCAGGAGTTAGGAGCCCATTCCAGTTACTGACTATAAAAGAGAGTTGTGTCCATTAGAGACCTGCCCCTGGCTCCAGCCTAATTCCTCGGTGTCAGGTTAGTGTCCACGGCCATTATAACCAATTGCCGAAACTGGGTCACTTAAAATAACACAATCTCCCTTCACAGTTCTGGCTGTCAGAATTTACAGTCTGGCAATCGCAGAGCCCTCGTTCTGTGGAACACTCTAAGAGACATTCTGCTCTGGGGGATCGTCTTGGACTCCTGGGTTGACAGCAAGCCCCCTTGGTTGGTGAACGTTTCTCAGCCTCTTGTCATTTGTTACATGTGTTCTCTTGGTGTGGCTGTGTTTCTGTGGGTGTCTCTACCTCCTTCTTCTGTAGGGACACCAGCCGTTGGAGTCTGTTACTCTTCGCTGGAATACATCTGCAAGGCTAAGCCAAATAAGGTCCCGCACGCAGGGCGTTAGGACTTGAATATGTCATTCTGGAGATGCTTGGCCTTTCTTGTCTAAAAAATACTGATTGGGGGTCTCTAGGCCCTTGGAGCTCTGCTGTTCTGCAATTTGAACCCAGAGATGCCCTTGTCTTTCCCTTTGTCATTTGCTGACAAATGATCATTTGTCAGCACCTGCCACTGCCTATTCAAACACTGAGAAAAAGAAAGCGTATATCAGATTCACGTCAGTTGGAATAATGACACTTTCAACTTTTAAGTATGTAGCTTTCCATTCCAGTTTTAGATGCTCATTTAACATTTATAAAATATTGTTAAATCACTATGTGAAAGTAACCATTACCAATGGCATGAATTTCCTCCAGGACAAGTATGCTACTGAAGAGGATTTGTTCTTTTTAGGAACCATGAAAATAGTCACCTGATCATTTTCTATCAGGGAACTTAGGCATATTTGCAAGTTCTTTTGTGTTTTCTGCCAGTAGATGGGTTTTAATGGAGCCCAGACTATTTTACCTTTCTAAGTTTGACTGGGGTTAGAAATGAGAAGCGTAAAAACTATAGTTTACCCTGCAGAGAAACATTTTTCAGACTGCTCTTCATGGCGGAGGAAGGGGGCTGGGTTGGGTGAGGAGAGTGTGTTCTTTCTGGTTGTTTATTTTGTATGATTTAAAAAAATCATTCTGCTTATGTGACAGCAACCAGTAGAAATGAAAGCACATTGCCCCTCAAAGATGGTAAACAGGTTGTTTACAGCACGCTGCAGCAGGCCTGGACCTGTCCAGGGCCAGGCCAGGAGAGGCCTGGCTCCAGTTGCTATAGCAACAGAGCTGCACCCAGGGCCCTGAGCCAGAAGCCTGTGAGTTTAAGCGACAAAAGGCCAGTCTGCAAGGTGCTGCTTCTAGCTGTAGAGAGACACAGGTGTCTTGGGTCTACTCCATTGCTATCTGGCATCAAGGGTGTATTATCTATCTTGGCCATGTCTTTACCCAGGGAACGACTGCCCCTCTGTCCTCATCACTCGTAGGAGACTCCAGGGCCTTTCCCTTTCTCCAGATCTTCCTGCTTACCTGGTCACGGGAGAGTGTGCAAAAAGCCTCCCCAAGTGACTGGGATTCTTATGCTTAGAAAGTAACTTTGGCTAAGAGACAAGATGGCTATTTTGGTGCAGTGACACAGCTGGGGACACATGAGTGGTGACAGGGCCCTGTGACCCCTGTCTCTAAAGGACAGGAAGTGCTTCGCTTCCTGCCTGGTTGTTAGAAAGGCTCCTGAGCTGCTTCTCCAGGGGGAGAGGTAGCGAGAGAGCTCTCTCCCTCCAGAGTCTGCCTGTCCGTCCAGAGACGCAGGGTCCAAGCTTCCGTGGCGAGAGGACACCCGTCCCAGTCCCTACTTCACACTGCGGGGGAACTCACACCCTCTCGCCATGGACAGGAGCAGCCCTGCAGCGCTCCACTGGCCAGCCACCCACCACAGTTGGCGCAGCCAGCAGGACACCCAGAGCTTGCTCAGGGGCCTTGGTTGAGACCCCCGAGGCCGTCCAGTGGGAGGCAGGAAGTGGCCCACATCTTGAGTTGTTCTACCGTCCTTTCCTCCCGGGGGGGGGGGCAGAACATTGTCCCGGTATCTCAGTCAGTTCAGAGGGGGCTCAGTGGCGGCGGAAGTGGCTGTACCCCAAGTAGAACCGCACGTCCCTGTTTAGGGGAGTGGGTACTTCTGAACCCCTCACAGTCTGTTCCTCCCTGCCCGCTTGTCTACTTGCGAGGCCAGCTTTTTTAGGTGGGGTCAGGCTCGGAGGGGCAGAAGTGTCGAGGACACATGCTGTGCCCTGTGATCCTGGCTTTGATGCCCTGCTCCTGGTCTCCTCAGGGGACCCCAGACCTCTCTTTGTGACTACAGTACATTTCCTCACAAGAAGAATTTTTGGTAAAATAACATGGCCAACAAAGTTATTTAACAAGCAATAAAAATACGTTCTTCAGCACTTGCATGGGTCAGGTCAAGGCTTCCAGCGTGGCTGGGGAAATGGGCTTTCATCCAGGTCCTGCTAACAGGCGGGGGCCCCCCAAACCCGAAGCTCCCAGCATTCACGTGGGTGCCTGTTAAAATGTCTTAAGTGCCTCAAACCTGGAGCTTAATCTGTTATGTATTCTGGTACTGCATTGTCTGCCCCATGGTTCCGTCTTCAGAGAGCCTCTAAATGCTAATTAATTGGATAATGTCCACGCGGCACCTTCAGGTCCAATTCACAATTGGATCCGGCATATGGCACTAAAGGAATCTCTCCCAAGACACCGCTGAGCACATGAATACAGGGAGCAGTGTGGAGATGTCTCTTCTCCTCCAGCAAAGGAGCAGAGGCACACACACACACACACACACACACACACACACATACATATTCAAATGCACACACATGCCCACATGTATACACAACCGCACTCAGTACCCACATGCACACACATACACATTGACATGCATTTGCATGCATGCACACACATGCATGTGCGCACACACATGCACGCACGCACACACACACACACACACATTCCAAGTGTCCAGATGGCTCTGCACTGAAGCAGGGCATCGCAGAGGCAGAGAACAGGTTTTCCTCTTTTGCCACTGGCCTTGGTAAGTAGGTGAGGAGTGCTGGCATTGTGCTTTAGAAAACACGCTGGTAATTGGTCTATTCACCTATTCATGAAACAAACCTAAGCTGTGCTGGCTAGGGGTAGAGGGTTTGGCCTGGAGTCGGGACCTGAGCTGAAGGAGGCCTGGCTCTGCCGTCCGGGCCCAGAGTTGCATGAATGAGACCGCAAGGGAGCAACAAGGAGTACTGGGGCTTCATGCAAATGCGTCTTAGACCACTGGATACATAGGGGTGGGGCTCTGGGGTGCAGTCCCTGCTCTGTTCTCAAGACCAGGTTGCATCTCTGTGGAGTCTTGGCTACAAAGGTGCATGGCTGGCTCATTCTCTATGACCAGCATCAGGTGGCAGGACTTCCTGCAGCTGTCCCTTCTGTCCTCAGCAGGCATGAAGGCAACTGCTTGCACTCCCAGCCTCCGGGGTCCCAGGCTGGGGGACAGCCCAGGGTCAGGGTAGTCACAGTGAGAGCCGGACTCCAGGGCCTCCCACCTCCTCCTTCACAGGAACGCAGCTCTTCCCCCTCCCCCTAATTCAGACCCTTATCAGGAGTCTGCCTCTCAGGGAGGGGCCCTGTGGAGTTGCCCCCCACCAAGGTAGTCAGCAGGAGCAGCTGGTCCTGCAGTCCTGGGAACCATGGTCCATGCCACCTAGAGATCTTCTGGTGGACTGTGGCACAGCCCCAACTCCCAGTCCTGCCTGGGCTGCAGCCTCCTGGCTGGATGAGTGGATCCATGCAGAGGCTGTGAGAATTCAGCTGTGAGGCCCAGGCCTTCCCAATTGCTTGCTCCCTTGCTCGGGCTGCTGCCTGCTGGAGCTGTTGATGTGTTAGAGCCATGGTTCTCATCAAAGATGTACTTTGCTCCCCAGGGGATGCTTGGCAAGGTCTGGAGATGTTTGGGTTTTGACAACTGAAGGGGGTGTGTGGCCTCTGGTCGCGAGGGAGTGGAGGCAAAGCGGGTTGCTAGATACCCTGCGGTACACTGGCCCAGCCTCCTCAGTATGACACCGCCCAGATGTCCACAGAGAGGGGAGAGAGGGAGGGGGAAATGGGGAGGGGGGGAGAGAGGTGAGAGAAGAGGAAAGAGAGAGAGAAAGAGGGGGGGGATACGGTGCATCCTGAGCAGCAGAGGACTCTTCATGTACTCCCAAGTTCCCGGGTGGAAGTCCCAACATATGGCTTGGGACTTCCTTTGGGAAGTTATGCGGTGTGCACATGGTCACAAGGGGGAGCTTCTCAAGAGGATGAGATCCTTCATAAGGAGAGGGGGAGACCCCAGAGCCCTTCCTTCCACTCTGTGTAGATGGAGAGCAGAGGCTGTGGGCTGCTGGACAGCAGGAAAGCCCTGACCGGAAGCCAGTCCCTGGGTCTTGGTCTTGGACTTCCAGATTCTTGACAGAGAAAGCTGTCAAGGAGGAAGCCAGCCTGGCTACTGAAGCTCCTGGCAGCAGCTGGAGCAGCTGGAACTGACCACTGACTGGCGCGGCCCTGGCCCCACACTCCAGCGGGCAGAAGGAAGGAGCCGTGACCCACAGGCTGCACTGTCAGGCAGCAGTGCTCAGCGATGACCCAGTCTCAGCCCCAACAGACCTCTTGAGCCACACTCAAGGCCCTGACTGCAAGGCAGTGGGGACTTGAACACTGGGGTGTGGACATCTGTGTCAATGAGCTTGAACATCTGCAGTTCTCCTAGCCCCTCTCTCTGCGTGGAGACCACAGAAGTGGCTGTGTCTCTCTCAAAGACTCACGCTCCCTACTTGAAGACCTTACAGCAGGTTCACTTCCAGCCTCAGCCCCTCTGCTTCTCCTTCAAGCAGGGACCAGACCCCCCGCCACACCCCAGGGTGCAGTAGTGTCTGCAAAGGGAGGTAGGGCTAGAACCGTGATGGAGGCTCAGGGTGGGACTGCGGAGATGGCAGGGGAAGCTGCATCCAAAGTGAACAGTTGACTGTCACCATTGTGCATCCCTGGGGTCCCATACCTTTGTCAGCCCCCCCCCCCGTAACTCTTCAGGCCTAGATAGCAGGAGGAGCCATCTCCCCACCCCAGGGGGTAACTAGGCTTCCTAAGTAGCTGCAAAGGCCCAAGGGTGGTATTTGCCCACAGAGCGGAGGCTAGGTGAGCGTGGAGGCCTGGTGGAGTCTGGGGTAGGGCAGCACAGGGTCCATGCAGAGCACGCGGCAGCCTGGGAGGCACGGGTCTTCAGTGTGAGAACACAGACTCTGGAGAAGCACACTAGGGAGTGCATGTTCAAGGGTGAAATCAATAGGAACAAACAAAGACGGATTCTTTCGTTCACTCTTCAAATACCGACGTGTTTAAAATGATCATCCTTAATACAGATGAGAGTTCTACCAAACCAGCTTCTCACTCACACAGGGAGTGTGGACTGGGAGCCTCTTTTAGGTGGCCGTTGAGTGAATCTATCTTTTGATCCAATAATGGCTTTTCTGGGAATGCATCTAAGGAGGAAGAGAAAAGCTTGATGAAGAGACATGTTTACTGGAATTGTTTACAAGATGGGGAGAAAAACCGGAGCAGGCGTCTACAACTATTTCCGAGTATCTACAGCAGAGTGCTGTTCTGTCTGTGTGATGATCATGGAAATTTTGTAGTAATATGGAAATTGTGGTTGCAGGATAACAGTGAGTGAACGGATTTGCCAAATGCTTTAAATACACTATCCAATAGCTTGGATTAAGAGTATGAATTAAAGACACCTTAAACTGGTGATCTTACAGTCACACCATTTCTGTCATGCTAGAGTGTTGAAACCACTTGGAGGTTTCTTTATTTCACTTCATGTTGTCTTACCCTGCATTATGAGGCAGTTTCATTGTGATAATTCCACAGTACACTTGGAACAAATTCCCCCCCCTCAGTTCTATTCCCATGCTCCTTTTCTCTCCTTTTTCCAAAGAGTGTTTGGCGGGTTCATTAGGCTGTATCCATGTATAACTATATGGCATCTGAGTTTTATGTTTAATTTTGTTGTGAAATGTAAGTGACCCAATAAAATGTCATTTCTGAAATATTGTTCTTACTAGAAGGGTATATATATAATTTACATGATATTTGTGTGCGTAACCTGTTCAAACACCACACACATACCAGGGACTCAGTTTCCTCCTGCCTGTGTGTGTGTGTGTGTGTGTGTGTGAGAGAGAGAGAGAGAGAGAGAGAGAGAAAGAAAGAGAGAGAGAGACAGGGGCAGATGGGTATAGCTGAACCCACAGGGTTTGGCGTGGGCTGTACTTGTCAGTGGACCAGGCTGAGTTTGTTTGTTTTAGAGAAGACTTCCACACACAAACTAGTGTAACTCCTTGGGGAGGGGTGTCGCAGATAGGCAAGCCCTTCCCTCCGGCAGGAGGCCTCCCCCCATAGCTTGCTTGACTTCTGTGTAAGGACACTTGTCAATGTCATAGCACCTAATGACATAGCACCTCTTCTTCCCCGCCAGATACTCCCTGGGGTCCTCCAAATCCTCCAGGGAAGCCCTGCCTCTCTGGCCCCTTCTGTGGGCACCTGCTGACAGGCCTGAGTAAAGAATTGTGAAGCTGGGCTCTAACTCAGTACCCTGGAGCTGTCTTGGAGAGCTGCAATCCTGACCAAGCAGCAGAGCATCCACTTCTGCACACCCTGGGAAGACCAGGAAATCACATGTGGGATGGGTGCCCAGAGCCTGGTAGGGTGCAAGCCACCTTCTCCACTCCCTGTCCCTCGCCCAGGACAGGGAGTGGAGAAGGGACAGGGACTGGGGACACAGAGTGAGCTACAGAGGGACTGCTGCAGGAGGAAACACCATTCTTACCTTTGTCCACCTCCCTCCCCAAACCTACGAGGTATATTTTGTAACAGAGGAGAAGGAGAAGAATCAAAGAGGGGTAAGATGATCAAAGTACATCATATGGTGGTGTGTGGAACTATTGCCGTGAAACCTTTGCACAATTAATAAGTGCTAATGAAAAAGAATGAATGGAAGGAAGAAAGGAAGGAGATAAGAAATGGAAAGAATGAAAGAAAGAAGGAAGGAGGGGGAGGGAATGACAGAAGAAAAATAAGAAGGATGGAAGAAACAAGTTGGCAAAAAAGGAAGGAAAGAAGGGAAGGAAAGGGAGGGAGGGAGGCAAGAAGGAAAGGGGAGGGAAAAAGGAAGGGAAGAAAAGGAAGAAAGGGGGATAACATCTTAGTGACCCAAGCATGCCCAGAAATAAGAAGCTTCAGAGTCAGGAGAATCTGGGTGTTGCGTTCAGAGGGGAGTCTGCCCTTGCTTCTGGGGTCTCTCTTCATTCTCCTCTAGTTTTTATTTGCACATGAATGGCTCTCCCTGGCAACCTGCATTGGTTTGTGTCTGCAGCACATTTGCGGCTGCTTCTCTGTAATTACACAAAGAGGTTTCTCTTTAATGAGATGCAAAGGAGAGTTCTGAGCCAGCCACCCAGGCCGCTGGTGCAAGCATCCATGCAGCAAGAGGCAGATGCGGGGGGGGGGGGGGGGGGGGGGGAGTTGCGAGGACTCTGCTCCCCACATCAAGCTGGAGACAGAGAAACCAGGGATCAGAAGGGAGGTGCAGTCCCAAGCTCTGTGCCTGGCTGGCACTGTGTGTGGCTAGTTCTTCTTCCTCCAGGTTTGGGTGCCTGGGGGAGGGAGATAGGTGTCCTATGACTGATAACAGTCATTCCAGGCCCCCAGAGCCTGCTGCATAAACAGCCTGCCACAGAATGAACAGGGCCTTCCAGAAGAACAGCAGTGATGCCTGGCAGGAGGGGAACCAGGTGCCCAGCCTCCCGCCCCAAGGCGCCCCACCCCCTCCCCACCCCAGGCTTTGTCTGCCGCTTCCCTTCCGGCCTGCTCTACTTCGGGAAGCCTGAGACGGGTGACCCACATGCTTTGAATGGATTTTTTTTTCTATTTTTTACCACTGCCTCTGCTGCCGCCAACACATTCTGGCATCTTCTCCTCATTTTGCCTCCCTTGCAGCCTGGGTGGAGATGAACACATCAGACAGGACAAGGCAGCTACAAATCAGGCCACCAGAGACGCAGGAGCAAAGCCAACAGGAACCTGGGGCCTAGGGCGTGGTCTCTGCTGGCCGGTACCATCTGTCTGCCAGGCCACCGGTGGTGCTGGATTACTGGCAGTCAGCATTTTGGAGGCTCTTGGGAAGTTGCAGGAATCTTCCAGAATCTTGCCTTCTACCTGCAGAGGTGAAATCTGTGAGGATAGACACACACACACACACACACACACACACATGCACGCACGCACACACACACACGGAGGTATTGTTCATTGCTTATTCATTATAATTGACAAAACGGTACATAGTTGGCGTACAACACGCCTCTTTGAAATATGTACACATTGTTCAGTGGCCAGATCGAGCTCATTAATCTCTTATTTTTACCTCACATACTTTTGTGTGTATGTGTGTGGGATTTTTTTTTTTTTTTGGTTTTGAGATGACTTTTTAAGTGTCTGCAGTTTTTAAAATGACAATGGCTTGTTATTAGATGTTGTTTATTTGGCAGTAACTTTTAATTTGCTATGAAGCTGGTTGGAGGAGGAAGATTAATGTTCGATAGCAATTCTTCACAGTGAAGCTTAGAGGGAGAACGTGGACCAAGGGAAAGTGGTTGGAGAGAAAGCAAGAGGAGCTGAGGACTTCTTCTTCGTGGGAACAGGATCCTGTGGGGTTTTTGTTTTGTTGAGAATACTCCTGAACATTGTATCAGTGTTTCCTTCTCTGACCCTGTCACCTCCCAGGTTTAGGGAGCTCAAAAGTCCAGGAAGAAGGGCCCTGGCATCGATTTGGTATCTCAGGGAATTGTTGTGGGCCAGAGCCATTGGCCTCATCTTAACATGATGACTGGTGAAAGGCAAGGAGGCTCCAGTTTGGAGACCTGGAGCCCAGTGTGAGACTCTAGGCTGAGGGAAATGAAGCTGACTTCCTAGCAGGAAGCAGGGACAGCCCTGCCCAGCCGGCCTTTGCACGCTAGCTCTGGAGAGGGTCTGTGTCCCTGCTTTCTGGGAGGAGCTCCTGAGACCACTGGGCTGAGTTCACTGTATAATTGGAGAGAGCTGACAAACCACATTAAAATTAAATATTTATTCTGATCTTTCCTGGCCCTACTTACACAAGGGGCAGCTATTCTGATGCTAATTAGTTTTTTTAACCAGCATTTAGTTCTTGGCAATAAAAGGTCTGCACATAATTAGTTTGTATAAAAATGTGGCAAATATTAAATATTTAATAATGAATATTTAATAACTGAAAAGAACTACCTATTACACTTAACCTAGAATCTACAGCCTAGACTCAGAGAATGACAATGTCTTACACAGTTAATGAAAACACACACACACATACACACACCTGTCTTTTGCTTTACCTCACCCGAAGCAAGTAGACCTCTGGCTCTTTGTGGTCTGTCTTCAGGGATGTCCTATCATGCCAAAGCCTCGCCAACCCTCCCATCTCTTCTCTGACTGCATGCTTGCTACTCAGGTCACGTGGAAATCAGAGGAGGAAGGACATTACTGCAGCTCTCACCAGATGCAGATAGCAATGCTGCTCATGCAAACTTTCTGGCTTTTAGTTCCACACAGGGCTCATTCTTGACATCAAGGAAATGAGTTCTGTCAGAAGCCTAATTGCTTAGGCTTGTGTTTTTAACCTGCTACAGAATTGGAACTATTATACTACCATCACCATCATCATCATCACCATCATCATCACCATCACCATCACCAGTATCATCATCACTTCTTCCAGTTCCAGAATGTGTACCTTCTTGGATGCAGGTGTGATCTCATCCCCAGCCCACACAGGTACCAATCGTGTTCCCTGGATGGGTGGTCTCGTGCAGTCTGCTTGCTTGCAGAGGGTAGCTGGAGGGAGTGATTTGCTTCTGAGTATGTCTCAGGTCTTAGCCCGTTTGGTGGTGCTATCTTAGAATGCCCAATATTGGGCATAATGAAGAGATCCATTTAGCTCATGAGTCTGGTGCCCATCTAGAAGTCGATCCAGCATGGTGCTGCTGTTTGGCAGTATCGGCATCGGCAGAGAGGCAGAACTGGCCATATGTAGGAAGAGCAAACTCAGGGGAAGAGGTAAGAGAGCAAGGTAGCCAGCCTTGCTCTTTAAAATGTGTGTGTGTGTGTGTGTGTAACAATCTGGATCTCTCTTTTAGAAAGACCCAACTCATTCCATGAGACAGCACAATCCATTCACGGTGGTAATTACTCAACCTCTCACTAGGATCTACCTCTCAAACACCCTACAACCTTAATGACACCGCACCAAGCTCCAGGCCTTCGCAAAGAAATGTTCAAGGGACAAACCACACTCAAACCATAGCATAGCATTAGTCAAAGGGGATGGGTTGTAGCTCTCACTCTCTCTCCTTCTCTCCCCCCTTTTTCATTTCTGCCTGCTCTAATGATGCAAGTTAGAAAGTTCACATGACAAATGACAGATGGCATCTCATAGTCCATAACCAGTGAATAACCAAGGCCCTCAGTCTAACACCCAAGAGGAAGCAAATTCTACCAGCAGCCGTGTGAGCAAGCTCAGAAGTGATCCTGCCCAGTGTAGACTTCACCAGAACACAGCCCCAGAACACACTTTCATGGCAAGCCTGTGAGCACATGCCCCAATTCCTAACTCATAAAAGCCAAGATTAAAACCATTGGGAAGATGTTTCGTGGACTGAACTATGTTTCTCAAATTCCTGTGTTGGAGCTCTAACCCCAACATGGCTGCCTTTTGGACAGCAGATCTTTAAGGGTGCAATTCAGACTAAATGATGACATTGGTGTGGTCCCAACCCATAGGTCCTAAAAACCCCTAACTGGCATTCTTAGAGGAAGCGCTTTGGATATAGGCAGACATCTGAAGGCACAGAGAAGGCAGTCAGCTATATGCTAGGGAGACAGACTTCAGGAGAATCCAAGCTTGCTAACACCTCAATCTAGGACTTCTCCTTCACAAACTATGAGAAATTAAGTGACTGTTGGAATGTCCCCCAGTGCTCAGCATTTTGTGGAGGGAGCACAAGGAGACTAATAGGAGTTGCTAAGTTTAAACAGTCTTAAAGCATTAATGATGTTTGTTACTCCTGTTAATAAGATCTGGGGCGGGGGAGGGCAGGCAGGATGACCGGATACCCTAATTGGCAGTTGTTGTACCTTTCCCTGACTGCAACGAGTAAAGGGGCATCAGCCACACAGCCAGCAGACCATCCTCATGGCGGCCTGACTGCTTTGGCCACTCCACAGAAACCTCGATGAAGCTAGCCTGCAACCACAGTGAATTGCTGCTGCAACACAACTCTGGCTCCTGATGGCACCACTCCGGCTGTGATAATTTGAAACACTTTGCATCCCACATTTTGCCATCACCAGCACCAGCCATTTTTCACCCAGGCAAAGGGAAAGAGCCACTTCCTCTAGCATTCCAGCAGACCTGTGATTCGTAGATACAAGGTCCTTCATTTGCATGAAGAACTGTGCTGTGATAAGCATCTCTTCTGGCAATCCAAGCAGGCTATTCAGACATGTTTCCAAACAGCAAAGAGATACCTCCCTATGCTTCCTCCTAGTGTCATGGCCATAAGAGAAGGGATCTGCAACTGACTCCCCTGGCCCCCTGCATGACACACAGCAGAGGAGACAGCGGGAGTGAGTGACTGTCCACATTGTCCTGGTGCCTCTTGCACACCGAGGAGCTTTGCCTGGTTTGACAGCAATTAGTTGGTCTTGTTTCAGTTTCCTCACTCGCTCTACCTAGAATGCTCACCTTCCTGACAACCACAGACCGGCTTACCTTCCTTTACCCACATAAAATGGCAGCGGCTCTTGAACATTGCATTTAATTTTTGATTTATTGCCCTTCAATTTCCAGCCTGGATTTGAGGCAGCTTCCCATCCAAACAGGGATGTAAGTTTTATGCATGTTAAGTAGGATGGCACCGCACAGCCCTGACAGCAAGCACCTGGTAATATATGGTTGTGTGAGTACAGCGTGCTGAATGGAGAATAAATTTTTGTGACTCGTGTATGAAGACATAGCTTCCTAATACCATGTGACTTGGGTAATTTTGTTTATTTATTTCATCAATTTTGTTCTTTTGTTTTCCTCTTGATGTCTGGTAGCGGCACACTAATCACGGTCTAATACAAACTGTGAATCTTGTACTAACCCACTGGGACTCACAGGGTAATGGATGGGTGGGGTGTGGGTCTCTGTTTTTCTGGTCTCCTGGCACTGTTGCGTCTGATTGATTGTCTGCAAGTCACAAATCAGTTCGGTCCTTGGGCGTGCAGATGGCCTGTGCTGTCTATGAGTGAGTCTATTCCTGAGCAGTGCTATAAAGAAAGACAGGAGGGCTGGCAGAAAGGGTCAGGCCATGTCCTTTGTGTTCCTCCTCCTGCCAGTTCTTTCAAGGTCAAGTTCTCATTGTTGGTCAATTGTTATTTCACATGTTCATCTAGTTGATCTGTCTTACATATTGTCTTACCTCCTAAGTCTGCAACTTTTCACTATGTAAATGTTAGACTAAATGAACATCAGACTAAATAAATTGATCCATTAGTTGATCAACTGGTAAGGCACTTATTTTATAGTTTACAAATCACTTTCATTTTAAGTAACTACCTCTTTGATGGGGGGGGGTTGGTAATGCCACTGACCCACTGAGACTAAGTCAAATTTAGTCTGGATTTTTGAAGCGGTCTACAGGAAGCCACTGACCTTGCCCATCTGCTCACTCAGGATGTGGATGGGTTGGCTCTGAGGCCTTGCCACCGCCTTGTCTACTTTCCATCATCAGCTACCTGCAGATGATACTTCTGGCTTTTCTAAGGACTCTTCTTACAGCACAATACCACACATGCTCCTGATAATTGGAGTAACCCGTAGGTCAAGGTTGGGAATGGTGTGCGGCAAGAAAGAGCAGAGGCCTCTTGGACAGAGGCCAGCCGTTCCTTCCCTTTAGGGGGGAGGCCCACAAGGAAAACAGCACCTCAAGAACCAATTTTTCATCAGTAAGAATTCTGGAAGCATCCCATAAGCTTTTGGATTAAAAGCAGAGCCCTTGCCTGTTGTGGGGAAAGAGGGATATATTAAGAACTTGGGGGACAAAGGAGAAAAGATGACCTTTTCAGGGACAGTGTGGTTGGTGGGATCATTTCTCCCCTTGAATGGAAGTAGAATGATGTCAGGTTCGGTTGCTCTCTCTTTCCTTTGCCATCACCCTGTTTGCTGTAAGTTCACTCCAGCCACTGGGGCAGCAATTGGAATAAGACAGGCAAAAAGACACAATGTCTACCTTCCTGCTGGGAAGTCTCTGGTGTCCCGTTTCATACTCCTCTCCAACGTCCCCCAAAGTAACTCTTAAAAAAATTATCTTTAAGTAGCCATGCAAAGGAGTTTCAATTCAACATGTCTGTGTATGAGTACAATGTCACCCTTCCACCATCCTCCCCAATCTCTTCCAACCCCACCCATGTAAAGTAAAATCGTCATGAATAGTCCTGAATAAATTGTTCCCTTCCTCCCCATGGAAGGGACTGGACATATTTTCCCATCTTGGACTGGGAGCAGTATTAATCTGTGTCCTCACTTAGGATAAATGCAGGAGCCAGGGAGCCCAAGCATGAGCTACATCCTTACCACTTTGGGTCTGGGTGGAAATGGAAGTCCAAGGATAGGCAGATGAGCACAAAATTGAGGCAGAGATCAGGGCCGAGGCCATAAGAGAATTGGACTAAGTAACTATCTGACAGTGCAGGGATGTTTACCACAAGGCTGAACTTCACTTTCATTTGTCACCCAGGACCATAATTGTTATTTCTTCTGTGAGGATGTGTGTATGTCCTTTGGAGGTTGGGAACAGGTGAATTAATTGCTTTGTTTACTTTTCCTATGACATTAGTGAGCTCATTTCAACTGGGCATGTCAGGTTCCTGGGATAGGGGTTGTGAATATTATGTAGTGTGAGGGCTGGTGTGGCTAGAGTTCTTTCCACAAAGAAAGGAACAATTCCAGGGGGCTTTCATCATTTCAAGTACAAAACATGCAGCATCTAAAGCTCTATACGATGTGTTGGAACTCTGTGACCAGATAAGTAGGTTAGCTGCAGTATTATGAGCAAACACTATCAACACAGGTGATAATGAAAAGTGAGTTAAAGAACCAGTGGTCTCTGATGATAATGATGAATTATGTAGAGTAGAAATGTAAGAAAGATCATGGAAGTAATTGAATTTCTCCGTTTTAGTTTTCTTGACACCTCTGTGTTATATGGTCATTGCAGCCTTCCTCTGAGTAGACAGAGCGATTCGAATGCACCTAAACAGAGTGTCTGTGGATATATTAAGCACCTGTCCACTGCCAGCAAGGGCACAACTCATATCTCATAGCTCTAATGTAATCAGAGGTTACAAAATTTAATCAAGGGCTACAATATTTCATACCCATGAGGCCATTATTTTGAAATATTGTTGTTTTTTTGTGCACAAGAAAAGACCAGTACTAACACTGGACTTAAATCAATACCATTGAAATATTCAACAGAACTTAGGCTCCCTTGATGGGAAATCTTAACCTTAAACAGGAAAAAAAAATATTTTTCCAAATGGCAGATAAAGAAAAAAACTTGTCGGTAATTTTGCTTTCTCTACTTCTTTAGCTAGCTGACTACAAAATGCTAAGCATAGTATCATGCAAAATAGAGAAGCATTTTTATTATAAGTATCGCTTCTAAAATAAAGCAATGCCTTTCTCAATTGTTTTTAAAAGCAATATATAGAAGTGAGTCTGAGTCCAGTTTCACATTTCCACAAGGAAGGGGGACCTGGGAGGCAGGGCAGACAGGGATTGAGATCAAATGTCCTGGCTCACAGCAGCAATGCTTGGCAACCTGCACATATACAACCATACACACACACACACACACACACACACACACACACGTTCACATACAGCCACATACACAGCCACACATTCACAGATACATAAATGTACAACCACACACATAAAGACACATACACAATTATAATGCAGCCATACACACACATACACAACCATCACACACAATATCACACAAAATAGCACAACACACATTCACTGAAACACACAGGCACACAACCACACGTTCACATAAAAACACACACATAAAGCCACATGCTTACCCAGAAACGCACATACAACTCCACACACACACTCATCCACAGATATGCCCTTACGCACACAACAACACATAAATATATGCATAAATAAGTCACATACTGAGAAACACAAATACACCTAAGCACACACAGCCCCACATTCATACACATCCACGCTCATACAGACCACCCACTCCAAACCCAAATGTCCGTAAGCACAAACATCCCTACCTAAATCCAAACACATACATGTGAAGGCGTGCACACACACACACACACACACACACACACACGCTCCCATGGGGTAACACTGTAAAGAAACACCTGGAGTAGCTTGGGAAGGACTGGTGAGGGGCTAGCAGAACCCCTCCACCTCGTTCTGTTCCTCAGGGGCTCTGCTGTTCCCACAGTGTTGGTGAAGAATTCATAGAGATCACTGCTATTTCTATTTTTGTATATGTCAAGGGCAAATGCTAAGTGACAAAGGCTAAGTAGCTAACTCATCCAGGAAGAATCATGAATAAGTTCATTTACTATCATGTGTTTACCTTGCTTTCTCCCTTTAAGATCTACATTGATTAAAATATGGACTTTCTAATTTTTATAAGACTCTATTACCTACATAGAGGAGAATCATTGTGACATTTCCATACCCACAATGCACCTGGACTGAACTCCGCATCTTCCCCCGCCCCTTCCCTCCCTCCCCATTGTGAAATGATTTGAACATGTTTCATTGCTCCATTTTCATACAGGCAAAATACATGATGTCAAGCACATTCATCTTTGCTCATCCTCTTCATCAACCCTCCCCTCTCCTGTTGGAGCCCACCCCCTCAGCAGAGTCTCTTTTACTTTCCTGTCATTCTTTTTTATTTGTAGTTTCCAGTGTGAATTAATTGTCCTAAAGGGTTTCATCACAGTAGTTGTGCATATATTATGTTTTGCTCAGAGTAGCCCTCTCTTAATTTCTTTCAATTTTCCTGTTCCCCCAGCCTCGTACGGACCAACACGTTCAGCAAGATTCTTTATACCATCATCAAACATAGCTGTAGTGTGTTTCTAAACCATTCACCCCATCTTTTTCTCTCCTCTTCCCTCCCCTTCATCCTCCTATGAAATTTCATAGTTAGAAGCAGGTTATAGATAGATGGATAGATAGATAGATAGATAGATAGATATAAAGTCTATGTCCATGAATATGTATGCCTTTGGGGGCTGAAGGCTCAGGTAGTGGGCTTTTCTTTCTCCCACTCTCCTTCTCTCTCCCTCCCTCCCTTCCTCCCTCTCTGCCTTTTTCCCTCCCTCCCTCTCTTCCTTCCTCCCTCCCTCCTCCCTCCCCCTTCCTTCCTTCCTTCCTTCCTTTCTTCTTCCTTCTTCCTTCTTCCTTCCTTCCTTCCTTCCTTCCTTCCTTCCTTCCTTCCTTCCTTCCTTCCTT
>NW_012267280.1:8275321-8352093 GCF_000151885.1 Dipodomys ordii
TTCCTTCCTTCCTTCCTTCCTTCCTTCCTTCCTTCCTTCCTTCCTTCCTTCCTTCCTTCCTTCCTTCCTCTTTTGTGGTGCCAGTCCTGGGCTTGAATTCAAAACTGTCCCTGAGCTTTTGTGCTCAAGGCTAGCACTCTACCACTTGAGCCAGAGCTTCATTTCTGGCTTTTGGTGTGGACTTGGCTACCTGGCCTGGTCTTGAATCACAGTCCTCATACCTCAGAGTCCTGAGTAGCTAGAATTGTAAGTGTGTAAATCATTGGTGCAAAGTCAGTTTTTAATTTTTTTTTCTTTTCCTTTTTTTTTGTTGGTTGTGAGTCTTAAACTCTGGACCTGGGCACTGTCCCTCAGCTCTTCAGCAAGCGCTACCTGCATGATCCACAGCACCACTTCCAGTTTTTTGGTGGTTTATTGGAGTTAAGAGTCTCACGGACTTTCCTGCCTGGGCTGGCTTTGAACCATGATCCTCAGATCTCAGTCTCCTGAGTAGCTTGGATTACATTACAGGTGTGAGCCACCAGCACGTAGCTTTTTGTTTTTTTAAAAAGTTTTTATTGTGAAAATACTGCACAGAAGGGTTACATTCACATGAGCAAGGTAATGAGTACATTTTTATCAAGCATTGTTGCCTCCTCTTTTGTTTTTCCCCTACCGTCCTTTCCCTCCCAACTCCACAACTACATTTCCTTGCCTCCCGGCCACCTAAATTGTAAAGTTCGTGTTTTGACATAGCGTCTTGTACATCTCATTGTTGCAATGGGTCCACCTGTATCCCTATTTAAACAATTTGTTTTTTTCCCTTCTGCTGGCTTTTTTTTTCTTAATGCAAGTTTTTTCCAGAATATTTTCACATGTGACCATGTGGAATATTTCATCATCTCAGCTGCAGTGTGTGGAAACAAATGCATTTTCAATACAAACGGGTGTCATTTTTGAAAGATCTGTCACCAAGGCATAACAGACTGTTTCTTTTGTTGACCTGAGGTGGAGTTTGCAGGCAGGCAGGGCACTAGGCGTGAATCAAAGCATCCCTTTTGTTGGCTTGTTTCTCAATAGACATTCGTGGGCAGGGCTCAACAAACACGTTGCAGGTGCACGTAATGAGCAATGGAAGTTTCCCTCCTGTGCAAAGAGCTAACTGTGTGTGCTAATGCTGAGACCTTCACACCACCAGGCTAGGCAGTGCCAAGCAAACTGGGGCAGTCCTTGCTTCCTTCTCCCATCGGCAGTGTGTACTGCCTCTATCTGGATGCATTTGCTGTCAGAAATAATATTTCTATAACCCTTAGCCTTGTTGATTTCTTCTACTCCTTTATGTTTTTGAACCTGTTTCCCTGGTGGGGGATTTGGAAGGCCCAGGGGTTACATTTTCTTGATTGTTTTAGGCATTCCCAAACTCATCTCCAGCTAGCATACTTCCCTCCACTCCACATACCGAAAAATTCAATTTATGGGCTGGGAAGGTGGCTCCGTGGTAGAGCGCTTGCCTTGCATGCATGCATGAAGCCCTGGGTTCGATTCCTCAGTACCACATACACAGAAAAAGCCGGAAGTGGTGCTGTGGCTCAAGTGGTAGAGCGATAACCTTGAGCAAAAGAAGCTCAGGAACAGTGCCCAGGCCTTGAGTTCAAGCCCGAGGGCTGGCAAAAAAACAAAAAACAAATTTATTTCTTAGTTTATTCAGAGGGATTTAGATGGAAGCATTACAGGAAAAAGGTGTTTTGTAGACACTAGCTTAGATGTTGACCTAAAGCTTAATTTTTTTTTTACAAAGCTGAATCAAACTGCACCTGCCTGCCTGCACCCTCAGGCTCTGTTCTGCCCAGAGTGTATAGGCTTCATCAGGGGTGGCCTAAGAGCAGAGAATAACCATCTTTAAATAGCTGCTGGTGTTCCTGTCATTAATTTCCTGCCCTGAAACTGAAATGCTTTGTAATTATCCAGCTGTAGGAACACATAAGACACTACTAAATTTTGCCTCAAGTACAGCCTATTGCCAAAACGGAAGCCAAAATATATAATTAGGTTGGCATTAGCATAAAGAGCTGTGTGATTCTGGGGTGTCACAAAGGCTGGGGTCCTGGGGAAGGGCAGGCTGCCGGGGTGATGGAGCAGAAACCCTGCTCTAATAGTGTGCCCTCCCTGCCTGGTGACGGTGGCCACAGGCTCGCCCCCTGGCCCTCCCGCAGCTAAGGTACCTGAACATACACACTGCACAGGTCCTGCCCAAAGACACGGCTTCCCAGAGCCAATCAGTAACATAGTCTGCATATGGAAATGAAAGGGAAGGCTAATTAGATCACAGACTTCCAGGATGAGCAGGGGGCAAGCAAATGGTCCATCTTGTCCATTTCCATTAATAAACATCCCAGTCTTTGACCAAACATTGTCCACCGAGCACAGGCTACTATTTTCCATCATGAATTCCAGAAGACACTTTTTTTTTTTTAACAGAAAAAGCAATTGCTTTGACCTCTCAGGCTATCTCTTAGTTGTGATGAAAAGTCACCAATAA
This sequence comes from Dipodomys ordii, assembly GCF_000151885.1. NCBI lineage: Eukaryota > Metazoa > Chordata > Mammalia > Rodentia > Heteromyidae > Dipodomys > Dipodomys ordii. Next base: position 8,277,840 of record NW_012267280.1, read on the forward strand.
ATTTGAGATACTTAGACATCTTGATTTCCAGTCATCATTAAAAACAAAAAACAAAAACAAAAACAAACTAAAACCCTCAACTCTGCACAATGGTGGTGTCAAACCCATTGAGACATTCAAGCAAGAAGATACTAAACGTTTCTGCTCAGAGATTGCCTAAATCATGTGACATATCCTTAAGAAATAAAGTGATATTGTCAGTTGTTGCGGGCTGCTGAGTATTTAAGGTCTTTTGGCCTATAAAAGGGAGAGTACAACCACCTCCGGAGCTTGGGAGAAAAAAAATCCTAATTACTATTAATGAGATTCATTATAATATAGTCTTCCAGCAATGAATTTTAAATGTCCCTTGTCTATTTTTCTATCAACATGGCACAGAAGAAAACATCTGCTCCTGAGCAGCCATGGGGCTGCATGCTTATTAGCTGATGTGGTTAATCTGTGGGTGATTGTCCTGGTCATGTTGCTGATCAAAGGATTGATCTTTTCACTATCACTTTTTCCACCTGAAGCTCAAGGCTGGGGTGTTTGTGTGGTGTGTTTTAATAATCATATATTAAAATTAATGTGTAGCAATCAAACCTAATTTCTTTGTTCTGCTTCTTCCTGTGTCCCTCCCCTGCCCTCTCTCCCTGGTTTGGACTAATAGAAATTATTCTTGTTTTTCCTTGTTATTAGCTAACAGGTGATCTTAGGCTAGTACATTTCAAGAAAAAAGACTGTTTTCTGGCCAGCACCTTAATCTCCATACTTTGTTGGAGGATGAATAACCTTTCTGGAAGTTTCTGCCTGAAGCAGCACCTCGTGACAACAAATCTTCTAGAAGTTCACATCTTTAAGAAGTACAAAAAATGTGTGAAATTAATTCTGATAATGCGCTTTATTTAAGCCAATATATTCAAATATTATTATGCCAGCATATAATCACCGTGAATATCATTAGCGACCTATCTCACCATTGTTTTTCAGTGTCTGATGCCAAGACCACTTCTCTACCCACATTCCAAACAAATCAGCACTTCCAACACAATGTCGCATTTCAGCATTCTTGGGGTAGACGGGGAGAATGATTCTTCTCTGACTTATCTGGTCATTTCATTGTCCAGTTGCTATTTGTGACTGACCACCATTGATAATACCAAAGCATGTTCAATCTATGCAAAATTTTTGGCTACCTTATACATGCTGGGTGCTGTTCCAACTTGGGTGGGGTTGGTAAGAATGAGTTGTTCATAAAGAAGGATGAGATGGTCAGCCTAGGGTCTGAGGTCTACTGGGAGATCTTATGATCAGACCTGGGGGGATTTCTGGAGGGTCACAGGTAAGGTCATTGAAAGAAAAGACTTTGTGGAGGAATTATGACTGAATTAGGAGGCAGATTTGGCAACTTTGGGAGAAAAAGAGAGTTCTGAGAAAGGAATCACTGAGTGATACAGATGGAAAATCAGAGTGAGCCAAGATAGTCATCTTAATATCTCAACAAATAAGCAAAACAGTAGTGAGATTATTAAGACACAAGCCCATGGAAAATTTCCATGTTTTCCCATGCGTTTCTACAACTATTTTCACATAAGTTGGTAGTAAGACTGGTCCAAGTTACAGCAAGACGTCTCTGCCATGATAACCCACATCCAAAGGATAATCAGAGGTACAGGGTGAAGGAAAGAGCTATGAAATGGAAAATCTCTTTCTTGGCGCTGTTTCTTTAAATAAGTGTATTTTACTAAAATTCATCTGTGAACTCTAGAAGCTCAAAAGAAATATTCTTTAATCCTCCAGGAGCATTCTTATCTACAACATCATCATTGCTTTTTTAAATATGTATATGTTTCATCTTTATTATTTTTGAAGCAAATAGAGAAAGAATGTAGTGATGTAGGTTTTTGCAAAAAAAATAACTGACATAAATGTCTATTTACTTATTTATTTTGCACATCAACATGGATTCTGTAGAAACTGGTTTCTTCTTACAGAGTAAATATAACATAATACTATATATGTAATCATAAGAACTAGTTATATCATTATACAATCATAAGGATTATATATCATATATAATATATAAGATTATATATACATTTATCTCTACCTGATATATCATATCCTGAGCTTTTGTGTTCAAGGTTGGTGTTCTACCACTTGAGCCACAGCTCCACTTCTGGCTTTTCTTAAAAGGAAAATTGGAGATAGGAATCTCACGGACTTTCCTGACCAAGCTGGCTTGGAACCACAATCCTCAGATTTCAGCTTTCTAAGTAGCTAGGATTATAGGTATAAGTCATAGGCATTAGGATCCACATGATACTTAATATGTGCAGTATATTGTGTGCATATGTAATATAATACTGTGCATCTTCAGAATGTGGGAAAGAATCTCTGAACTTAGCCCAACTCCATGTGAAAGTTTCTCACACAGAACGCTCTAGGTAATTGAAATATTAAGATAACTACCTTAGCTCACTCTGACTTTCCATCTGTATCACTCAGTGGTTCCTTTCTCAGAACTCTCTTTTTCTCTTTGCCCTTGTAATTGTAACCCCTCTGTATAGTATTTTCACAATTAAAAAAAGAACTTTCTTTTTCTCCCAAAGTTGCCAAATCTGCCTCCTAATTCAGTCATAATTCCTCCACAAAGTCTTTTCTTTCAATGACCTTGCCTGTGCCCCTCCAGGAATCCCCCCAGGTCTGATCATAAGATCTCCCAGTAGACCTCAGACCCCAGGCTGACCATCTCATCCTTCTTCCAACCCCACCGGAGTTGGAACAGCACCCACTTGTACAAGGCAGTCAAAAATCTTGCATGGATTGAACATGCTTCCTTTGGTAGAGTGCGCTAGACTGGAGATATGCATGATGAGAAATGGTTCACAGGAAGGTGAATGGAGGTGGAAGGTTTCTTTTCCTTTGCCTCAGGGTGTAGTTGAAGGTCAAGAGCATCAATGTCCTTTAATTTATGCCGGGTATTTGCCTCTAGAGCACGGCAGATTAACATGGGAAGGTATAACCCTGGGACTCCTTTCTTATGTTTAATTTTCATCTTTATCGTTAGGTGATGTTCAGAGGGGTTGCAGTTAGATGTCAGGTAATGAGAACATTTCTTTTTAAACAGTGTCCTCTCTTCCCTTATTTTCTCCTAGTATTTTTCCCTTCTAGGCTCCCTCTCCCACAAGCTGCATGGTTCATTTTCAACATAGTGTCTAGTGAGTATCACTGCTGCTGAATTGTTTTGATTTGCTATGGTATCTTTAAGTAGTTGTGCAAGAGCTCTTCAAGAGCAGAATTAACTTTGAAGAAGCTGACCCATACTGTCAGAGTAAGACACCAACAGACCTTGAGTGTATCGATTCTTAAGTGTTGAGTTGAGTTGATCAATCCATAAGAACATGAGTGGAAAAAACTAACTTAAAGGTTAAAAAGTAAAGTTTGAGAGTTGGATTATGCATATGTTTTCATTTGCCACTCCCTGAAGACTCACACACAGCTAAGTCCAGATCCTGGTCTACACCTCTGATTAGGTTTGAAGCTTCAGTGTCCTTGAGTACATGTCTACACTTGTCTCTGAGCTTTAGAGCAGAGTCTGCTGTGTTCTCTCTTAGTGTTTTTTTCTCTTTTCTTTGTTCTTCAGGCCAAGTAATCCTTAGAACTGTATTAAATTTCCTCATGTCGGCTCTTCCATGCTTTCTTTAGGAGATACTGGGGAAAGCAAGGGTTTACTGGTCCAGGGTTTCTGGCTGTATCTGGAAGATGAGAACATTTACCCCTCATCCTCGATGTATAGCTATAAAGTTGGCATGGGTGGTTGATTCTGGGAGTTGGTCAACTAGGAGTTGATTCCAGGGATCCTGGCTCAGTCAAGAATTTTACTTGACCTTGTTTTCTATCAGTTAGTATGATTGAACCAAAATACTGACTTTTGTTTGTATAATATACTTTTAAAGTTTGTTATTACTATTCCCTTGCCAACCTTTAACCATCCTGTGATTGTAATATTAAACACAAGCTCACCATTGGCAGAGCTAATATCTGTGTGACTAATTTTGCTTACAAAAGCCTTCTGAGAAAAAAAAATATCCTTATGTTTAGCATTCTGGCCATTTTTCAAAAGTTGCAATTATTTTTTGTTTCTGTAGAGAAACTTTGTCCTACAGAGAGTGTGAAAATGATCAACTATTGTATGATTGTACCAAAGCATCAGGGCAGTGTGAGAACAAAACCCAGCCCAGGAGACATTTCTCCACCCAACGTCCCTTTCCCTCAGGACCCCTGCTGGCCTGTTTGTCTGGACTGTACTTTTGTAATTACCTTTCATGAGCTCACAAGCTTCAGGTGATGTTTTAAACCATCAGCTTTGGTCCCTGACTGAAGTAAGCAATCTGTTACAGCCTGTAAGGATGGGAAAGCAAAGAGAAAATATGGGAAGGGTTGGTTGCTTCTGCCCCATATTTTTCTGTAGCGTAGTCGGGGGAAGGACAGGGTTGGGAAATGCCAGAAGAAATGGAAGAAGAAGCTGGGAAAATGCACGTAATCAGTAGTGAGAGATAAGACTTTAAAAAGGGGGAAAACTCAAACTACTATATCATGGGTGAAGCTGGTATGAAGGAAAACTGCGGAGGCCAATAGATAACAGCATCGGATCTAAAGGGGCTTCTCCAACAAGTGCAGGGGTACATGTGTGAGAAGGAAGGGGGCCACATCATAAAGGATGTCTTAGAAAGGCAAGGCGATTCTCGCTGGTAGGAGGACAGCAAGGCTAGGGCTGCCCGAGCACCCCTGTATAGTTGCTAGTCACCCATGGAGGTAAGCATGCCCACAGCTAATGTTTAGTCTGTGTGTGCTGATGGCAGACTGCCTGCCTGCTTTCCTGCCTTCCTGCCTGCTTGCCTCGCTTCTCCTCCACTTCCTCTCCTCCCTGCCCCTGCCCACTCAGCCCTTTCTCCATTACAATCAGATTTCCTTCCTTCCTTCCTTCCTTCCTTCCTTCCTTCCTTCCTTCCTTCCCCTCCTCTTCTTTTTCCTCCCTTCCTTCTTCTTCTCCTTCTTCCAATTGCTGCCCTTTTGAGAAAAGACATCACGCTGTAACCCCAACTGGTGTCAAACTTGTGATCCTGCAGCCTCCACTTCCCAAGTGCTGGCATTACACAGATACACCACCCCACAGGGCACAAGATCAGTCTTTACTGTGAAAGAGCAAACGTGTGTGGGGAAGAAGTGGCCAGCACCGGGAGGCAGTCCATGACTTGGAATCCAGTCTCTGTCTCCAGATGAGTTCCATCCCAAAGGTGCAGAGCTCAAGGATGTGAAGAATCGTGAGGAGCACAAACAGTCAAAGCTATAGGTACCTGAACCCTCAGACATGCGTTTGGTGGCCCTTCCTAGCAGGCTGAGTGAGGTGGTACCCTTGACACACACTGTTCAGAGAAAGGATTTGTGTGCTCTGGCGCAAAGAAGTGGTGTCTCCCCGTACTCCGCCTGGCTGTCATGGCCACCATCCCACATCCACTTTCAGACTCCTCGCTGGGAGGATGGTCTGCATCTGCACAGGGCGCACCCTGGCTCCACCCCGCATGTCACCTCCTCCCTGCTCCTATAACTCATCAAACTGGCAATGGCTGACTGAGGGTAAACCAGATGAAATGTGAAGCAGTGAGTGAGTATTGTTTGTAAGAAGTGGTGATTAATGGACTGATATGAACCCAAAAGGAAGTTATTAGCAGCAAGACGAAAGGTTGTGATGTGATTATGTGCAATCAAATGCTTTTACGGAGCACTTATATGAAGGCAGAGAAAACACGCTTCCCAAATTAGGGAGTGATGTAGCAAGACAGGAAACTTCTGCCCCAGAAAATGACTATCAAGATCCAGACACACCAGGTCTGGCGGTAGGAAGCTACAAAGAGACGTCAGAAACATCTCTCTTGACATTCCTTGCAATAAGTCCAGGCCCTCAACCTTGAATGGGTGAAGAGTTCTGTGTTTGAATTTGGTTAGTTGACTTGAAATTGGCTTTCCATTATCTCCTCAAGAAGCAACTCTAAAGTGAGAAAGAACCTAAACAAGTGAACCTCACTCTTGCTGAAATGAACAACAACAAAACAAAAAAGGGAGGAGGAAAGAAAGAAATTAGGAAACAGGAGAAATGTTTCTCAAGAAACACCGCAGTCAGTGTGGGTCCCTGGGATGTTGAGGTCTGGGGTCTGAGCAGAGGTCTGGGGTCAGAGGGGAACCTTGGGGTGAGAGGGGAGTCCTGGGGTGAGAGGGGAGTCCTGGGGTGAGAGGGGAGTCTTGGGGTGAGAGGGGAGGCCTGGGGTCAGAGGGGAGTCCTGCGGTTTGAGGAGAGGTCTGGGGTATGAGGGAAGGTCTGGGGCTGGGGGTGGGGGCCTGGAGTCTTAGGCCATAGGAAAGGACAACACAGTTCCCTTCTTCTGAGTGAACTGCAGTGATGGGACCAGTCTCACCTGGGGCTTACATGGTGGGAATGAGATTCTCCGCGCAGTCCTGCAAGTGTTCCTGGAATGACTGTTCCTCTGAGGAAAAGTGGAGCCTCACAGACATGCAGTGACCTCGGGCAGCAGAGGGGAGGGCAGGGGAAGCACTGGGGAACCACAGCATGGCACTGATCATCTTGGCTGGGAAGAAGGAGACGGGAAAGGCCTTGGCACCACCACGGTCTCGTGCTGTGCTGGTCACGCTGCTGTCCTGACACACCCTGTCACGTCCGTGGGTGAACCTCCACGTCGAGCTGCCTATTCAAACACGAGAAGGATGTCAAGATCCCCCCAAATGCACAGAGATTTGACTGTGGTCCAAGCAGGGAGAAACTGTAGAGAATTTCCCAAAGAAAACATGCGTTTGAAAAATGCTGCTGCAGCTGGGGAAACATAAGATCCGGCTCATCCCCAAGCATCGGGAAATGTGTGGGGCACCGTCCAGCCCCTCCACAGGGCACAGAAGCACATTGTCCATGTCATTTCTGCAGGTAGAGGATGTAGGAACCACGTACCTGAGCAGCTGAGGCATAGGGGTCTCAGTAGGTGAGTGAGGCTGCCTGGCCAGCCCTCAATTCGTTGGTGGCCCAGCAACAAGGCTGGGAAGGGGCTGCAGTGGGGCTCAGCTCCAGGAGCAGCACACCAACAGAGCATGCTTCCTCCGGGGATAGAGATCTCAGAGAGCGGGGCTCAGGTCCCCCAGGGCTGTCAGAAGTGAGGCAGAAAGACCGCGTATTTACATTCCATTAGTGATAATAGGGTTGAACTATGAGGACATACTGACTTAAGAAGCGCAGACCCTTTAGGCTCTACTTGTGCAGGATATTTTACTAATTTAGACATACTTTTAAAAAGATACGGTCAATTCAAGAGGAGCAAAGTCAGCTGGGTCTCTGTGGCACAGGAGCAAAGTCAGCTGGGTCTCTGTGGCACAATCGGTTAGCGCGTTCGGCTGTTAACTGAGAGGTTAGTGGTTCAAGAGGAGCAAAGTCAAAGTTGACAGGGGTGGGGCCAAGGGGAGAGGGGTGGGTGAATAAAGAAGGAGAAGCGGAGAAAATGCAGTCAAGAAGTCATTTTAGATCCTACAAAATTAACAGGAGGGAGGGGAGGGATGGTGAGAAAGTTGAGGGGGGACATTAATCAAGATGCATTGTATTCATAAACTGCTTTGTTACAAAATCACAGCAAGTCCTTGTACAACTCCTCAAAGATAATTTAACAAAGACTATTTATAATTGAATAAATATAGTGTTTTGAAAGATAAAAGGGAAAACAGCTAAAAACATCCACAAACAGAAAGAAATTAAAATAACTGTGGAAAAACAAAAGAGAAATCAAGCAAGGGCATGTTGAACAACACCTGCATTTAGTTCCCAGGTATCATGGACAGCTGGACAGGTGCTCCTTCACATAGGAGGTGGGCCATGTATTCTGTTGGTCCCATTCCCTCAATTCCTATTCTGTTCTCTTAGGACTAACACCCATCCCCCTGCAGCTGCGATGGGGGTCCTGGGGTCCTGGGGCCATCAGAGCCACAGATGTAATGGCCTGAGCCTCCCCGTAGGAGGAGATGCTTCTCAGTGAGGCCACGCCTTCTGACCCACCATCTGCTTCCTGGGTCGTGACAGCGACCCGGAAGTTGTGGATGGTACCTCCATATGGTGCCAGACAGATAACACAGCATCTGTTTTCTCATCCTGTTCCTTGAATCCCAGCGTGCTTGCAATGGAAACAAATGGCTACTTTCAGTCACCAAGAGAAGGGACACTGCAGCAGGGCAGGTCCTGTTCCCAGAACATTCTGTGCCTCTCTGAGGCATCCCGAGGTCCCACAACCAGAACCGTGTGACAACCTGAGCAGACAGGTGTGGTTTCAGCTAGGCCCGTCAAAATGTTGTGTGACGTGCACACTCGCCAGAGAGGGGTGGGGGGAGGGAGTGGGGGGAGCACCCTCATCCCTCCTGTCTTCCCAGGAGGGTACTACTATGGCTCTCATGTCACACCAAAGCCTGGCTCTGTTGGTGACTCTTCCAGCCAGGCCACATCACAGGCTCTGTGCGGAGATGGAGGTGGAGAGGGACTGTCACCAAAGCCTCAGAAGCGCTAAAATAGAAAACCTCCTCTTCTCCCCTCTCTGCCCAGCTTTGATTAGCAATGTGAGTATATTCAGATGTGCTTCTGAAACCACCCTCAGGGTGGAGGCTGCTTTCTGCCCCAGGCAAGATGGAGACAGGAGCCACGGGACCACGCTGGTCCTCACAGCTCACAGACCTGATGGTCATAGAGCCACCAAGGCATTTTGTGGCTCTTCCTGGCTGTGAAAGTTGTTCCTGGTGCAACTTAATTCATCCATTCTGGAGCAAATCCACATTGCAGGCAGGCAGCCTAAGGTCAGAGCAGGAAAGCAATTCAAAATGCATCCTAAAATAAATTGAATTTTTTACTGCCACCCCTGCAAACTAGACCACCTTCCATTCTTGGTGTTAAACCCAGCAACTCGCACAGTATGACCAACGTCTTTTCTGTGGGATGACAAATGCTAGCTAACCAGCTACGAGGAAGGGAAGAGGGATGCTTGAATGAGCTTTTACCAGACACGTTCTAGCACTTTTCACTTGCTCTTTTGTCTTCTTGAGCTTTCTTATAATCGTGCGCATCGTACATGCATTTGAACATTCTCTGTTTGAAGACTAGACGGTCTTTGGAATCAGGGTGAGGATAAACCAAGGAAGGAGCTGGCTGCTTAGAAGCATCTCTTGGTGTCTCTCTGGGCACACATTTCACGGGTCCCAGCAACGGACATAACCAGGCCACCTCTGTGCTGCAGACAAGGCCTTCCTACCCCCCGTCTAAGCATCCCCAAGCCTCTGGTAGGTTGAATAAGGGCCACTCTGCCTGCCTGCCGTGGTGCACACACCAGGCACTGGCGTCTGGAGTCCTCAGATCCTTCAGAGCACTGAGCTAGATCCCAGAGGTGCTTGGCGGCTCTGCCCAGCCCATGGCCTATTCTCCCTAACTTGGCCTTGGATGTGTAAGTAGGCCTCTCCCAAACTTCCGCTCTGCGGCTACCCGAGGTCTTAGAATCTCTTCCTGGATATCGTTGTTCCTCAGCATTTTTGGAGCCCTTCGTCTACGCACGGAGAAAAGAAGGTTGCAGGCACTCTAGGGGGGCCCTGTCCCTGGGGCTGGCTAGGGCTCTTTCCCCTCCACAGAGGCAGGTGCACAGGGACCCTGTCCACAGAGGACTCTGACGCTGAGGGGTGACAGCTCCCTGAACATGGCTCTCAGGAGAACTGTTCCAGCCTGGATTCAGCACTGGACAGCCACCCATTCCACCCACACTCACAGTCTCATTGCACCCTTACACTCCTGCGCGGTGGGTTGTGTTCCAAGCACAAATGAAAGATCTTAGAGTGCAGTGCGAGGCTCCATGCATGCAACCCACCAACAGCAGAGTAACAATCATGGAAGTGATCTGCTGCTTTCTGGAAACTCCCTGCCGTGCCCAGCAAGGGAGAGCCTCAGTTCAGATGAACCAAAGATGGAAGCACCCAAGCCATAGCTGACAGGTACTTCTGGGGACATTGTCAAGGGGAAAGACACCCTGGGGAGTTAGGGCAGGTGTTGGGGGGGTGGTTGTAAAGGAAGTTTGGAGAAGTGGTAGCCTCTCGGCATATAGCTCCCTGTCCCCCACCTAGAAGGAATGAGACTGAGCTGGCATCCAGCCTCCGGAAGGTGGCGTAAGCATGGGGCTGCTCTACCCAGGCTTGGCTGTCTGGTCCCAACCTCCCTGCCTGTTGGTCCCTCTGGGTTTTTTCTGAGGATTGTAATTCAGGGGGTAGACCCTCCCTTACTGAATGATAACCACTGTGGAACAACTTCTGTGTCGATGTTAGTACCTAAAACCTTCATGTCTCTCTGAGAAGTTCAAGGCCTGACAGTTGGGTTAAAGTCATGTTTCCAACCTTGAAAGTCAGTTGGGGACTTCAAATGACGTTTCCCCAGTCCACAAGCCTCTGTGGCCACCTGGCTTTGGTTGCTGTTGCTATAGTAACCTCCAGCCTGTTTTACGATGTGCCCATGATTACTGAGCACAAGACAATGGAAAAATATCAGGTTACAGAAGATGAACACCCGACTTCCCAGCAGAGAGTGGCTTCCGCCCCCGGAAGGTGGGGGGGGGGGCACCGGGGGGAGCACCAGCACATCACAGATGAGGCCGGGTGCAAATATTGATCGCAAACAACCGTGCTCGGACTCTGCCTTTGTCATCCCCAGGGGCGGAATCCATCCCGTGTTCTTCCCAGCGATTATCCTGCACAGTCGATGTTTCAAAGGCAGGGTACAGGGTGTGAAGCAATTTTCGTGTACACATAGCCTGTCTCTGAATAGGCTTGGTTTTGGAAAGCCCTGCTTGCATGTTCCAGCTGGATCTTTGCATATCACTCCTCAGCACACAGCCAGACCCCACCCGGGGCTGATCCAGCAGCTTGGACCTGGGGGGAGGGGCAGGAAGAGTGAAAGATCTGCTATGATAATGGTCTCCACCTGGTATTTTATTTCACCACTGACACATGGCTCAGGAAAAAAAAATAGTAATTTAAGTAGTCCTTTGAAAATCAAATTGACCCAGAAAACTTAAGAACATGACTCTTGTGGTTGAACCATCCGGTTCAGAAATAGCACTATTCTTTTATTTGAACAGGCCATTTATGTTCTTTACTTGAAATGTAATCTTTATACGATGGCTATTGATTTGTAGGATGCAAACAGGAAAGGACTCTGATAAGAGTTAATGTGAAAGCGATGACCTGTCTGTCTGTCACGTCAGTATGACATCAGAAGTGTCTCATCTCCCCGATGACCAGTTTTGTGTACATGACAACAAATCCCGGATGGAGGTGAGAGCAAAGAGCTTGTTAATTCAGAGCTGAAGCAATAACAAGCCTGCTTGTGACTCATCCAGGTCAAAACAGATTAGGAACCTTGAAACTATGCATTGATTATTTGATTTCATATGATAGCCGGGCACACGGTGTCCTGTGGGGCCAGGCAGGAGGTGTCTGTGGGAAGGATGAGCTAGCCTGCTGTGGGCTGTGGGGCCTCTGGATGCATCCAGAAGATGATGGGTTTGGTATCAGCGGCTTCTCTCTCAGGGTGCTTCAGACTTTCCTGGAAAACACTTTCAAAACCTGAGGCTGGGCTCTTACTCCAGGTGAGCAGGATTTGCCTCTCTGGAGTGAGATGAGCATATCTGTATTTTTCAATGTGTGTTCTAGATATTTTCAATTGCACTGCTCCAGACAACCTCCCCTGGTAATCTGTTAATCCTGGAACACTGTGTTCTCAGGGTTTTCTAACGAGACTGAGCATCTCAGGTCCCATCCCAGGCTCCCTCTGCCTGTGACTCAGTGGTCTTGGAAAGTCTGTGAGTCTCACAGTTCCTAGGCTTTGCTGGTGCTTGTGGTTGAGGGCCCAGACAGAGACCCCATCTCTAGATACTAGTATGTAGACATCTCTAAGAATGTGTAGCATACGCCAGTTTTACAATTTAGTAAAAAATGTGTTTTGGGTGTGGTCACTTCCTAAGACAGTCAAGTTCCACTATTGAACCCCTAAACCAGAGGATGGCATTTCTGTAATTGGGTGATGGTGACCCAGTCCTGCTGGTCACGGTGGTCTCCAGTCTCTCCGGGTGTCTGTCAGACACACGAAGTCATCTCTAGTCCCTGCAAAGACGTGGCTACCAGCCTCCTGGAGTGTCACTTTCCTGCTAGAGGACCTGTGATGGTGCAGGCTGGACATAGTGACAGATGTGCTCAGGGCACTAGGTGGGTGACCAGAGTCACAGGAAGTCCAGGAGGAGCAATCATCCCAGCCAGGGTCTTCTTGGAGGAGGCAATATCTACCTTGTGCTTCAAGTCTCTGGGTGTCCTTGTGCAGTGTAGATAAAATCAAGGTCCTTTGTGAAATACAAGCTTGGTGGATCCTAAGACCTCAACCACTAGCTGCAGTTATAACTAGAACTGTCATGTTCTCTATACATAACAAATGTCTTTGGTACTGGGGTAGAATCACTTCCCAGGCTTCTGCTTTCCCATAATACAGCACTGGGTCTCATTTCTGTTTGTTTGGTTCTCAGCAGGTGGTGCCGAGAGGGAAGGGCTGAGTCATCAGAGAGGTGTGTGTGATTTTGGGTAATGAAACATGTCTGGCAGTGGGGTTCATTCCAGCATTGGCATTTATTTAACACAGTATTTACCTTGCAGGGATGGTACTGTCTGCCTCTTCCTTCATTGAGACCTCCTGCCCAGCCCAACTCAACATGGTGGAGACAATTGTGAGCTCTTTAAGGGAGTACTACCCTAGCAGGATGTGGTGGGAGCCAGATGTACCTGGGGATGGCCAGATGTGTGCCACACCACGGTCTCACTGAGATTCTGGTTGTGGGTGTGATTGGCCACATTGTAAACATTGCTGGCGGAAACCATAAAGGCTTATGCCACATCATTCCAGGAAACATGGTCATGTTGTCACTACTTTCTGAAGGTTACCAAAAGGTGGCTGAATTGATTGTTTTTTATTGATTTTATCATCCAACTATTTCCCGAACTGTGCTTAACAATGCAGTATAAACCCGGGCCTGTGACACAGAGTCAAGCAGATCAGAAGGAGCATTCATTGCCAAATAGAGGCAGCATGTAGAGATGGGAATGGCCACTCCTTTCCCCTAGAGCAGGGACTTTATACCTGGAACATGGAATCAGGGGAGACCTCAACCTCACCCTTTTTTTTTTTTTTGAATGCAACAGGCCAATCTTCAAATTATCTTCCTGTTCTAGAATGTGGAGTGCCTGCATTTGGATAGAATAGGAGGAGCTGCAGGTTCTCATGGTGACTCTGGTCTTCTGCAGAGCTCCAGGGTCTGGGCCTCCTCATTGTCCCCAGAATTAGGAGGGCCTCCTCTACCGGGAGGGCCAGGCTATGGTGAAAACAAGAGCATCATGCCACACGGAAGTGAGAAGATTTATGGTCAAGAAGTAATCAGAGAGTAGTACAATGTAGCAGGAACTAAAACACTTAACCAACTGTAAATATGACAGATTTATGAGAAGAGGGGTTTAAAGAGTGTTGGCTAAGAGAATTATCCCAGTAAGAGGAGGTAGAAATTGAATTGCATTTTGAAGTACTTTTATTCTACATGTGTATGTAGCTTTGTCAACAATTATTTAAGCATGAAATTCTGTACATTATAACATATAAAATATGTACATGTAAAGTACTTTATTAGGGACACACACACACACACACGTTCTCTAATAAACTAACCTACATTAATTTTCCCAGAACTATGTTGCTCCAATATCCCATTATGGTGAAATTCACATTGACCATCCACACACCACTGAGGAGTTTAAAAACCACCAACATCTGAAATAATCAAATGGCAGTTTTAGGGTGGGGTCTGGCATTTGTGTTTTAGGACCCCTGGCTGAGAGTCGTATGCACACTCCACTGGCTTAGATAAGCATGAGCTGTGCTCTGCTTCTGAACGTCTCTCTTCATTTCTGAATTTTACACAGGTTGACCTTCCGAAGCCCTCCCAACTGGATGGCAGCTTGATTTCCTTCTTCCTGTGCTCAAACTCCTTTGCTGAGCTGATGTCTCTCTCTGGAGCCTCTCAATGGACCGTGGCTCTGTCTGACTCTGTTCTTTCTCTGACTATGGGTGTCCCTCTGAGCCTGGGAAGCTGCTTTGCAGCTCTTCAAGCCCAGTAGGAGTCTCCCTCCCTCCATCTGCCCTGCGCACCTGCTTTTCTCTGCTTGGAACTTTCCCCAAATGCCATCTTTGCAGGAAGTCGTTGCACACTAAGAACTTAACGATGCACTTCTTCCCAGCACAACCACCCTGTCCTCCATTTGATTTTCTCCCTGAAATTTGTCACTATCTGATAAGTCCCAATATCCCTTCTCCTCTACTCCATCTTTGATTCCTGGACTGAGATGCTGAATTCAAGTGGCAAAAGATAATGCATTCTCTGAGTTTATTTGGTGCCTGATTTCCAGATAGGATGTAACAAGAATCTGGCTAACAAGAGAACTATCCCAAGATTTACCTGTTTATATTCGACTCTTGAGTCTGTATAGACAGTGACTCTCATGAAGTTTCTGTGTTTGTTTTGTTCATTTCTTTCCTCAAGTCTGAAAAATACAAGCATGGATTTTTACCTCTTTTACATATTACACTATTCTTCAGAATAGAACCCTGTACCAAGTAGGAATTCTGAAGGTATTTGTGGAAAGAAGGAAGGAAGAAAGGGAGGGAGGTAAGTAGACAGAGGGAGAGGCTAGAGTAAGGGAAGGAAGAAGGAAGGAGGGAGGGAGGAGAAAAAAGGGAGGAGGGAAGAAAAGAAGGAGGAAGAAGGAGGAGAAGAAGGAAGGAAAGAAGGGAGAAAGAGGGAGGGAGAAGAGGAAGAGGAAGAAGAAAGGGAGAGAGGAAAGAAAATAAGAGACATTGCTGAACATGGAAGGAAGAATAAGCAGAAGAGGGAAAGCAAAATCAGAATTTAAAAATGCCCGAAATGTACTACAAATCTTACTTATTAGGATTCAATCGTTCTAGCCCCACAATTTCTGAAAGTAACACTTCTCTTCTTGGCTCAGTCCCTGTGGTTTGAAGGTCCCTGTGATCACAATGTCCTGTGGCCGCGGCTCTCTCTTGAGCAGCACCATCTGCTTGGAGGGACATGCTTTGGGGAGGGTTGACCTCTCTATGCCCTGGGTGCTGTGGACCGGGAGAGCTTCAGTAGGAAGGCAATGGCTACAGACCGGTGTTTTGCCTCTTCTGCCATGTAGGACAGGGCTGGCAGCTGAGCCATTGTCTTCTTGATCACTTCTCAGGGTGGGATTTTTTTTAATCTACTTTTTTTCATTAAACTGATTTGATTTTTGCATAAAACAGCCAGAGAAATTTGGGGGTTTTGTAGCTTTGTGCCATGTCATAGAGGAAGAAGTGTTCTTGTTTTTCTTGTTTCCCCAGATGGAAAAGGGAGGGAAGCGAGGCTCCCTATAGTCAGGTTAATTCTGCATCGATACAGTCAACACTGAGATGTTTTAGTCCCTCCAGAAATTAACTGCAAAGGACGTCCACAGGCCAGGCTAGCTCACTTTGCACTCTCAGTTCTGTTGCCAGCTTGGGTCGGGAGATGCTTTGCGTGGGTCCTGTACATGGCTAGGTACTGCACATGCATAGCCCATTCCCCTCCTACATGCCAGGAGAGCTCTCCTCTCTGGGGACATCTGTGAGCATGTCCAGACAAGCCTGATGACCTGCAGATACACTTGAGAGGTGGTAGGCATTACACTAGGGACCATAGGACCCATTCTAGGGAGTGCTTCCTTGTCATGATCTGAACTCGCAGGAGAGAGGTGAATTCACCATATGCGTTGTTGCTTGAGTGGAAATTCAAAAAGATTCATTTTAGGTCATTGTTTTCTTTTCAAAAGTAAGACGAGATGTTGGCTATAAGTTGTCCCTTTTCCAAATTGTGTCATTGCTTGAATATCTAGGAAGTAGTCACCTATTACAAGAAATATCATGCTTCCATGTTATGCATGGTGGCTTGGGATGGCTCGCTGTCTAGAGCTGAGAGCAGAAGCATGTTTACAAGGATGATTTTACCCTGCCCAGCAATCAATCGCATTCTATTAACACATTCTTCCATAGCCCACAATGCTCTGCTATGTTCACATTTATGCTGCGCTTGGTAATATCCATCTCTCTGCACATCACGTTCTTCTAGATTCATCAAAGCCATACATTTTAAATTAGTATAGATAGCTACTACAGTCAAATCTTTGAAAATACCATAAGCACCTATTAAAAACCTACTAGACCATAATAACTGGAATATTGACTTGTGGAAACTTTGCCACTAATGCAATGAGATTACTCATTTTCAAATAACTAACGATAGAGTAGCTGACACCACCATAAATTTTCAAAAAAATTTTTTTACAAAGGTTAAAAAATTAAGAAAACTATTAAGAAATTTAAAAAACACTATGGCTACTGTTGTAAATAATTGATTATCATTCGTTGTGAAATAATTACCTTTAAAGAATTGTACAGTTAAAAGTGATTGTTCAGGATTATTGCTTAATTGCTATTAAGTAAGAAGTACATATGGCATATGATATTCTTTGTTTATTATTATTTTTACAAGCACAGATGGCCTAGTACAATCAGGAAGACTGACGAGAAGTAATCTTTTTAATGTAATTACTACATAAATATGTCAAATGATTTTTGTTTGTTTTGCTAACAGTATAACATTATTTTAATTAAAATGCTAAGGACAGTAATTTTTCCCACCAAATTATTCCAAAAGGAAATGGAAAAAGATATATAATCAAGATAGTCTCAAAGCTTTATTATAAAACATTCACAATATACAAATATTTGTCACCTGGCATTGCTTTTATCTTAGCTGAAAATATGCAAATACATTTTTACGACTCAATGGCAAGTCTATGCATCCTAAAGCTTTGATGGCCTACAACAAAGTAACCAGTGTATTTATTGTGGATACATGGACAGTTTTGGAAAGACCGGGAGGAAAGAAAGAGGCAGTTGGGATGATGGCCAGCAGAAAAGCCAGTGCAGATTTCTGCACAATTGTTAGACCAACGTGGTGATCCATAAAACAATAACAGACTGCCTGCACATCATGTTTACAAACACAGTGCTAACCATACAGAATAGAGTACTGTGAGGGGGGCATTTCTCTTCCATCAATGTCTTCCCAAACTCATCTTGTGCCTTTAGGGCAAAAGTCCAATCTGTGCTGTGCCCAGATCCAAGCAGAAACAATGAGGGCAGGAAATAACCCTGTGCCTCTGGGGCTCAGGAGAATCATGTTTTCTAGGATAGTCAGTTTGCTGTAGATTCCTTACCGAGACCCAGAGACCTGAAGGACTTACCTCCAAGTTCAAAGTAGCCTTCTGTGAGTCAAACGGTGGCAGGTATTCTGCAGGTTGGAAGAAAGCCCCATCTGCTCCTCTGGTCAAAATGGAATGGCTGGCTGGAAGTCTGGATCTCCAGTCTGGTCAGAACCCTCTGCAGATGGTTGCAAGATGGTGGTGCATATGTTTACTTCCGTCTCCAGTACTGTGGGTATTATCATTTTCTGATAGGAGGCTCTGATCACAGGCTACATCCCCAGGCTGAGTCTGAGCAGATGCTGAGAGCCCTCCTCAGGGAGGCAGAACATCCCTCGTAGGACAGCAGCTGCCCCAGGGAGTCTGCAGTCCTCAGACCCAGCTGCTGTTGGAAGCCAAGGCCTGATTCCCAGCCTGCCCCATGTCCATGGTGGATTCTGGGATCTCTTTCAGCCTGGACTCATCCACATGTCATTATTAAGGCAATGCCCCATCCCCAAACATGTGTTTTCCGGAGAGGTCTCTCCTTAGAAGTAAGGCCCAACTGTGACATTTGTTGAGTGGAGGAGCTCTCTAGTCCTGGGGCCTGTTTGCAGAATGTCCACACCAACTCTCCACAGCTCCTTCAAGCTGGAGAAGAAAGGAGCCAATAACCTCAGTAAGATGAATTGTTCTCTCGCCTGAGCAGAGGCCAGAAAGGCTTTGAGAACAAGTTGGAGTTCAACCATGACTCTCAACTCTCACCACACATTCGCACACTCCGGGATCATTTGCAAATGACTTTCCCGCATGCCACATGGGTGTTCTCACTGGCCTTCTGAGATGACTGGTGCTCATGTAGTCCTGTCACTCAAATGGCTCCCGCAAGTTAGAGTGGTCTATTGGAAGAAAAGCCATACAGAAAAGCCAGACTGCCCTCCCTGATTCCAGAAATCAAGGGAGTGGGGGATAGGAAAGAGACCAGTGAATCACCCTTTGGCCATCTGGACCACTCTGCCAAGAGATAATCATTCCAACAGAGGGACATTTTATATTCCAAAACAAAATTTTGAATTGTTCATTTCAAGAATGCACACAGGCCTTCAAATATACTTTTCATGAGAAGGAAAGATCATCTATTTGAGACCTTGCCAGACTTCATTATAAAACAAGAGTGGAGAGCATTCAATGTACAAGTTTTGTGGTATGCAGACTAAATAATCCATTTGATCAATATTAGCTCACCTGAAAAGTTGGGAGTTTCTGAGAGCTCACTGTGTTGTGGAAAGTACCTTTCCCCTTCCTCCCTCCCTTTCTTCCTCCCTCCCTCCCTCCCTCCCTCCCAGGATTTCCTTTTTATAAAGGTACCTCTATAGCATGACAACAGGTGCTGTGCATAACTGAAGGACCAGGGATCAGGATTGGCTGAGAAGATCTCAGAAAGGGGATTTTTTTTCTACTCTTGGAGACAGAAGGACATCCTTCTTACCTGTCCAACATGTCATCTGAATTTATGCTGTAACTGTCTTTCTAAAGCATGGTTCTGACCAGCATCAGACCCTCCTATTAGTCCTAGAACCTCCCCTGGGCCCCTCAGCCTCCTCAGCTTTGCATATCTTTGCCTCACTCACTTCACTTCCCGAATTTCATCTGGGCAGTCGTGTTGGCTTGAGCACATATTAAATTATTTGGTTGATGAGTTGGCCCTAAAATAATAAAATAGTCCTGTATTAGTTACTTTTTTGTGTCCGTGACCAAAATAACTGAGAGAAGAAGTTAATGGAGAATTGATCTGTTTTGATTCATGATTGAGTGAGTTCAAGACATGGTTGCTTGTCCCCAGGGACTTGTGTAGAATGTTCTGGTGGTGGAGTCTAGGGAAGAGGAGCTTCTTCCCTCATGGTAGACAGGAAGCAGAGAGTCATAGGGGACCAGGTAAGGCCTTCGAAGGGGCCCCCTTCCTTTAGCTAGGCCTCATCTTCTTAAGTTTTCACCACCTCCCCAGACAGCACCACCCACTAGGAACCAAGGGTTCAACACATAAGTCTGTGGAGGACTTCATATTCAAACTATTATCTTTCTATGCGCCTATTATGAGTAAGATAATTCATACTTATTGAGTTATTAAAATAATAGTATGCTGTTGGTTTGACATCAAGTTGTTATCTACTTAGAAAATACACATCTAGCACACTTGCACAGCAAATTCACCATAATGTTCCTTTCCTTTTTACAATAAAATGTCAATATTCTGTATGATTTCTTCTTGAGGTAGGCCATTCAGATAACATCTTTTATTCCTCAATGCAGTTGCTTGGAGTCCTGTCTTTGAGGCACACTCCAGAGACTAGACTAAAAAATCATAGCCACTGATCTGACCATCATGTCTAAAGTGAGTTCATTCATGTCCTGGACACAAACACATAGGTGAAATTTCTGCTTAATTGAGATCTCAGAGTCATATGCTCAATAATTAGGATGTGTTTTTTTTTCCAGAGACAGAAATAAGAGGTAGCTAGGCTTTGAAAATAAAATGCAGGGATGCTTTTAATGTTAATCAGAAAATGGATAAAAACCAGAAATTCACACTGAATACCCAAGGGCTCCTGATTCTCTGTATGATTCAATATTGAGATTCAATCAGTGAGAACTTACAATTTGTCAGTGCACTTAGTTATTTCTACAAAACAAAATTTCTGTTATTCATTTCCTTGAAGTTGACCTTGAGCTATTCAGATCTAAGCTATTGTTTCAGCTTGAAGGACCTCCCTGAGACCAGCCTATACCTCTAAGAACTGACACTGACCATACATTTTTACAGACTTTGTCTATAGGAGAGACCAGAAAACCCTAGGGATGACAGTCTTCCCACAGGAAGGACCAGCAGCAGAGCTGAGGGTCTCCTCTTGTTACTCTGGACCAAACTCTTCCTGATGGAAGCCTTCAGGTGTACACGTCAGCCAAACTCTGCGAGAAAAGCAACCTGGCCTTTGATGGACATGACTTAATGATAGCAGCAACCATTCTGTAGTGTGTGGTAAGAATCACTGTCCAGAGCCTGGTGGAACTCAGCTCTTTCCAGCTTCTGGTGCTCAGCTCAGTGTTGCTGTAAAAACTCTCAGTGTGTAGCTCTCTGGAGCTGTTCCTTGCTCCCCTCACTACAGAAAGGCCAGGACCTCACACACACACATGGCGGCTGAGACTGGCCTACTACCCCTGCTTGTGAAATCTGGCTTTGGCTCTTTGATGGCTCTTCTCTTAATCACTGAGAAAAGAATCCAGGGGAAATGTCACAAAGCCATGATCACAAATACTTTATTGGTTAAGAGCAGGTCGAGAGATTCTAACAGCAAAACTGTACACAGAGAGGAGGAAAGCCAGTTCTCAGATTTCGCTGTCCTCAGAAGTGGACCTATTGAGTCCAAAGAAGAAGTACCAGGGAGATCTGTCTTAACATCTTCAGGTTTGGATAGTTTAAAGTTCCCACAGCTGCCAACATCAGATGCCAGACTTCTTTTTTTTTATTTCTCGTAGATATTCCTGAATAATTCTTCCTATTTCAAGCCCTTGGACCCAGTCACCACATTATTAGTGCATAACAGTTGTCCATTCTCTCACAGTGCAATCATGTCACACTCCACCTGCGAAAGTCACTGCTGTGACTCTCCTGTCTTCCTTGGGAAGCCTTGAGCTTAAGTGCCTCTCCACAGAGACATACGAAGTAATTAGCGAAATCCTCAAAGTGGCATCGGGTGATACCTGCAAAGCAATTGCAATGAGATACGCAACATGGCACTAACACTAGTTTTAAGTAAAATATTGTAACGATGGTTTTCAAGGAGTTATTCATTCTCATGTGACAGATTGGAAAATCAAGAAAGAACCAGCGGATTGAGCAAATTACTTAGGTGAACCTGAGATGCAGACACATGGTTTCCATCCATCCATATTGTGGCTGGGAGATAACACTGAGCAGTTCATGTCAGCACGGGAGGAAAAGCAAATCAAATATTGCTTTTCTGCTCTCATCGAAGACATGGTGCCTGAGTCCTCTGGGAACAGGTCCTCCCACCTCGGACAGCCCCACAATATAAAAGTGTCCAATCGGCTGAGCAGCCGCAGCATCTTCCAGGGTCACAGGACCTGGCTCTCTAACCATCCCCATAATTGCTTTGCCTGCAGTGGGGCCAGCTGGAGAGCAAGGCCTCCTGCACATAGCTTCAGCCCTGGAATATACACTAAATCATTTCCCTCAAAACAGATTCGAAAACTTCCTTTTTATAAATCGATTCCTTTAAAGTGCTTACTCATGAGCCTGTGTGCTCTATAATTTTTTCATTCTAATATCAATTTTAGTCTATTGCTAACCCAATGACCAATGAATCTGTGGACTGTGGTGTCTCTACTGTCTGTAGGAACTCAGCTACATGTGGAGAAGGCCAGGGTACTACACAAGTAACTCTTCAGTGGGAGTGCTGGCAAAATACAATCAGATAGAGTCACGAATTCCTTGCTTTCTTCTCCCTTTCTCCTTTCCTCCTTTCTTCCTTTTTTCCTTCCCTCCTTCCCTTTCTCCTTCCTTCCTCACCTCTCACCCTCCCTCCTCCTACCATGTGTTTACTATTTGCTATGCAGCCATCACTGAGCATGTATTGTTGAATAATTAGGCATGTTTTTTGTTCTGTACTTTACATTCATATGGAAGAAATGATCAGTAGGTAAACCATTTGAAAGTGCTGTTCTTTATTATTATTGTTGTTGTTATTGCACGTGGGAAATGTTGAATCCTGATGAATGACGGGCCCAGGGAGGGAGGAATGGGTATGGCCTCACACAGCCTGTCTCCCCATTGACAGACAGCCTCAGACCTCTTCTTCTGCCCAGACTCGAAGCCACACAATGGCTTATTGATAGGGTGTAGCTGACGCTTTCTCTGAGATTCTATGGCTTCAAACAGAAACATCACTGTCTTTCTCACCCTTTTCAGAGGGAAGTTGTCTTATTTATTTATTTTCCTTTGACCTTCCAAAGCATTCTATTCCATTTAGCTGTTGGCGGCAGGATATTAGAGATTTCCCTGGCAGAGAGTGAAGTTGGTCTTTCTAACAAAAGTACACAGGCAAAATGTGTAGGAGAGGTGCGGTTGGAAATGGCTTGAGATACCAGGCTGTCTGGTCTTTACTAGGAGTAGCTTTCTTTTCGGGATGGAATTGTCTTTAATACACACTGGGAGGGGCCAGCAGGGGCACCTCTCCTAGCTGTCAAGGTTTTTCTCTCGAACACATTGGCCTTCGGGGAGTCACAATGGTTCAGGAGGAGTATGAGGCAGAAGCAGGCAGAGTCAGAGAAAGTGCTGCACCTAGATTCTACAAGACTTGTCTCTTTTTATTTTCAATTTGAACCTATTTTAACCAATGCAGGAAAACATTAAAAGTGTGTATTTTAACAGGGTGCAATGTGGACTTTCAATATAATGTTTTCAGCAGCCTAAACATACCTACAGGCCTTTATATTTAGAGGTTTTTTTTTTTTCTCTCCCATACAGAAATCAATGCAGAACAGTGTTTTCAGACCAGGGGTCTGGCAGAAGCCTACAGTTCCTTTGCACTTAAGCAAGAAAGAGTTGAGCACACACACATTCTTCCTTATTAAACTGCCAGCCCATGTCTAACTCCATGGAAGCAATCTATCTCTGATCGTACAGGGGAAGCAACAGTCTCTGGTACTCATCAATGGCCGAATGCCTTTCAGTGTTTTCATGTGTAGTGTTTCATAGCATGCTCCAACGTGAATTTCACATGTAACCATGGTAACAGATCTAAACAATTCGGATTCAAATCATTAACACAGAAAGTTGGCTGCATCTTAACCACTGGAAGACAATTCCCTTCCCTTTGTGGCTCCTCTTTCTTCCCTCTTTCTCCCCTTCTCTCCAGTCCCTTCCACAGGTCTCCACAGTTGTCTTTCTTTGGGATGGAAAAGAGTTGGATGGTAGGGTAGAGGAAATACTTTTGCATCTCTGCAGGGTGAATGGAGGACTGAGAAGAAACATCTGGATTCTGGTGCACTTGCTAAGCCACTGATCAGGACTCTACCAATGGAGGGGGCTGTCAGACAGCCCAGGGAAAATGCTCCTTAGGGTCTTTATCAATACTACTCCCTCCCTCTGCAGGTCTCTCCAGCCATGCTTCAGGATGCTGGAGGGCCCCGAAGCCCCTTTCCTGCTGAACGCCTAGGTTGGCTCTGTGTGTAACTGTGTGCACATCCACACACTCACCCCATGGGTCCACATGGGATAGAACTCTTCTGGGAAGGGGTTCCTAGAGGAAGGGATCTTAATGAACTTGTCCTCTCCTTCTACTTTTAAAAATAAATTGTACTTGAGACAAAATAAAATAGATGATTGCATTGCATTTTTTTTAATGGAAAGAAAAAGCTTCTGAGCTCCACACTACCTTCTTGGTGAGGTTTTGTAAACCTGCTAAGGCTTAGATATTTACTGAGACTAAGACACACTGAGACTAAGAGCAGCTCCCTCCTGACAAAGGTGCCCTCCATTTACACCTCTGTAGGTCCATTCTAGCAAGTTCCCTCTTTCCATTAACCCCTGGTAACCACAATGACCTCCTAATAGGAGTTAATTAACAAACACTGTTGTACCACCAAATGAATTCCTAGGAGTGTCTTTGGTGTGGTCCCAGGGTGCCCAGAGGGAGGGCAGCCCCTCCTTGGTTCCCCTCCACACTTCCCTAGTGGCTCACCACACTTTGAATCTCAAATGAGCTGCCTAATTAATCTCCACTGCTACCCTGTGGGATGGAAGGGCTGGTCCTTATCTTCACTGCGCAGATAGTAACTATTCACAGGACTTGGCTGGGGTCACAGGATAATTAGCATCTGAGAGCCTGAGTTTTAAACACCGTACCTCTGTCTCTTTCCCCTGGATGGACGGTGTCTTTTCATCCTCCTGCTGTAAAATCCGTGGGAGCGCAGGACTGTACTGTGTGGCTGTGAACTAACTCCTGTTTGGTACACAGGTCCTGGAGGTTTTGCTACTCTTTCTGAAGCACTCTGTTTGGAAAGGAATTAACATGGGTTCCATCTTAAAGGGGTGTGCCCTTCCACCTCATGCACAAATCTGCATCTGTAAAAGAAATGTCACAATCCACACATCTCAGTGGCTCAGGAACTTCTGGCCAGGGTCAAGAGACACTTGAGAGCAAGTGTCTTTCCACTGTCAAGTGTAGGTGAAAGGTTTTGAACTCACTTGTGCTGGGAAGGTTGTATGTGAGGTTCCCCAACCTAGCCTGGTGAGCTTTCTCTGTGTGAGTTCAGCCTTTTCCTTGGTGTGGGTAGTGGTTATGTCATCGCAAGATGTCTCTTTTCCTCCGGAAGTGAGAATGGTCACACAGGAGCACTGTGGATGGAGTCCCGGCCTGGCTCCCCCTTGGGAAGGAGCTGTACATACGCACGGTATTGGTTTGGCTCACGGAGCAGCTCTTGAACACCTGGTTGTCCAGCTGGTGCCTGAGGCTGTGAGTGGAATCAGCCTCAGGTAAATTCCCTAGAGTAACATTTAGGGTTCAAGTGACCTTTCCTGTCTGCTTATTTGGAACATCATTAGGAAAAGGATGACTTCCTGATTCACTGGTTCCTTCAAACGCTGCTTTCTTATTTCCCAACCCCAGTTGATGCAGACTTCAGAAAACTAGTCCCCATTCTTTCTGCTAGTGAGTAAACAAGATTGAAAGGCGGCCTTTGAGAGCAGACTGAAGAGTAATTAAATGTGTTTGTGACATGGGGGTGGGTTGGGGGGAGGGGAGGATGGAATCCCTGGCTGAAACCTTCCATAAAGCAGACTTCGGGAAAATGCAGACACATTCTCTGGATTCCAGAGCCCGGTCTGGTGGCTGGGTACAGGTTGCTCTGGGAAGGGAAGCTGACCAAGGCGGGCACGTGTGACCTTGCTGCGTCCAAGCAGGGTAGGTGAAGGTGCTATCGTATTTCTGGTCTCTGCTGTGTCTGTTTGGGGAATGAAAATAATTTTCAAATAGAGATCAGATAATTCTTGATGTTCAGACTTATTAGCAATCTGAAAAGCCTCCGATTATTATCAATATAGTGTTTTATCCAAGCAGTAAGCATTCTTTATGTTTAGAAATTTACAACCAAGGAGGAGCAGTGCATTGATCATGCACTTAACTTTTGAGACACAAGGAATGGCTCTGAAGACTGTCAAAATGAGCGCTCTGGCAAGGACACTTTTTTGTACATCATAAATCATATAAATCCTTTACACCGTATATCCTTACAAGTGAGTCACGTGTCAACGTTTGGAAAGCATTGTACACACATACTGAATATTTAAAGGTGACAAATGGAAACAGAAATGTCATCTCTTTCATTAGCACTGAGATAGCAACCTTGCAATGCTGCTGTCTCTGAGGATGAATGGGTTGATTATTTCAAACAATGCAGTTGCACAAGTAAGCATTAATGTGAATGATGGTGGCTTGTCACACCCACAGGACTGTGCTGAGGAGACGTGCGTAAGACAGCTTGTGTGTCATCTCCAAGCTTGTGTTTATGCAAGAAACAAACAGGCTCTTTTCAGTGATTCGTTTCATCACAAGTGCCTGACCTACAAGAAAGACACCATCAGGAGACTTTCTCCTCAACAAACCCGTGTGCATTTCCATGAGAACTGAAGAGCAAGCTGATTAATTAGTTGAGAATGAAGTGGACCCTGAGATGGGGCCCCAGCTGGTATGATTCCATTTTGAGCTTTGCCTTTGTTTTAGGGATTTTAGACTTGGTGGGCCTAGTTCCCGGAATGAAAAAAATGCATCTGGTCCCCCTCCCCTTAACAATCTAACCTACCCTTGATTGTTGAGTTAAAGACTGACCCATAAAACAGATAGGTTGGAATCTGGCTCCAATTGGTGACATCCCGTGCTTACGGTAAACCCTGCCTTTTGCTCATGCTTACAGTAAACTCCACCTATTGGCCACCTGTGTGTGGTCTGGTATGACTGTACAATCCTTTGTGTGTGTTACAATCCCATTGGTCACCTGCGCATGACCAGGCTCCACCTCATGGATTTTGCCTTTAAAAACCAAAGAATGGGGGCTGCTCAAGGTCACAGTATCAGCTCCCGAGCCTGTGCTGCGGCCTTGACCAGTCAGTGTAGGAACCTTCTCAATAAAGTTGCTTTTGTTAACAACTTTGTTGCGGTGGATGATTAGGTGGGCTTGCCTGCCTGAGTAGGGGTCTTCCTACTACAGAGAATAGTTCTTTAACTTACTTAGTAGGTTGAACTTGAGAATAAACTCAAAGGTTTAAATGTGATGCAGGCTGCTTTACTGACATATAACAAAAACAACAGAACTGAAGTTCTTCCTGCTCACATTAGGTCTGAGGAAATCAGAGCCCAGAGGGGATCATGAAATAAGGATACTGGATCTAACCAGTGCCATCTTGGCCAACGTATTGGGCTGAACTGGCACCATCTGTCTTCATGGTAGAGGCAGGGAGGTTTTATCTCCAGGTAATGGGCATGCCTGAATTCCTAGAGACAGGGGCTGGGTCTTAGACACTAAGTTACTGGACCTGTAAGTCCTGTGCTTTGAACTTGCGAGACTCTCGAGTTTCCTGTGACACTGCCCCCCTGCCCCGGGTCCTATTTAGACCCTGACCAGTTCAGGCACTATGATGCCATGCCTGTGTCTCATGGCTCGTGGCTCTCTTCCGGTCAACACGGTGTCCCACCTCTGCTCTCCATTGGAGTTGGTTTGGTTTGTTGATATTATTTCTCAGCTCTTTCTTTGCTTTACTATGGTCATGTCTCAATTTTCTAACTGTGCTCAGTGTATTTGAGAGAGCTGTAGGTCTTTGTGACAGGAATCCACCTTCAGTCATCGGCCTTCCAATAAAGACTCCTGATTCGACCTCTCAAAATGTGGCTTCTGTTTCTCATGACTGGATCCCTGTACAATTGCAGTTGGCCACTTTTCTGTGCAGATAGACTTGCTGGTGTTGGGGGTAAGGTCCAAGAGCCTCAGCTTGGATTCCAGCTCATTACTGCCCAGATAACCTTCTGTTCCAGATCTTTCCTTCACTTTGAAGTCCTAAAAAAAAATAAGAGGTGGCCATAGGCTGCCCCACAGTGAGGACTGTACTGAAGAACTCTGTGTTCTTACCTTCCTTCCTCATCCATCACCACCCTCCACAGAACAGGCTTGCACGCATCGATTTCTCATCTTGTTTTCTGTCATGACTTTAGGAGCAATTCCTGTCAATGAGTTTCTTCATTTACAGATACATGTAACAGCTCATTGTGTTTCTATCTCCTAATGCCCTCTTCTTGAGATAATAGCGTAAGGACATGTTTCTGAAGTGGACCCTGCAGTGGGGCCCAAGCTGGTCTGATTCCATTTTGAGCTTTGCCTTTGTTTTAGGGATTTTAGACTCCATTTTTGAAGGGTAGTGACTAAAAACTTTTAAACAATGTTCAAACTAGAAAAACAACCTTAATCTCAGGGCCACATGTTGGCTCGGATGAGCTTAGTTCCCGGAATGAAAAAAATGCATCTGGTCCCCTCCCCTTAACAACTTAACCCACCATTGATTGTTCAGTTAAAGACTGACCAATAAAGCAGATAGGGGGCTGGAAAGGTGGCTCAGTGGTAGAGCGCTTGCCTTGCATGCCTGAGGCCCTGGGTTCGATTCCTCAGCACCACATAAAGCAAAAAGAATAAAAGCCAGAAGTGGCGCTATGGCTCAAGTGGTAGAGTGCTAGCCTTGAGCTGAAGAGCTGAGGGACAGCGCCCAGGCCCCGAGTTCAGGCCCCACGACTGGACCAAAAAAAAAAAAATAAAGCAGATAGGTTGTAATCTTGCTCAATTGGCAATACCACCCGCTTACTGCAAACCCCACCTTTTGCCCGCCAGATTCTTGGGCCAATTCAAACTAAAATGATAGGATAGTTTAAACAACTACTATAAGATAGACTGTAACTCCATTGGCCACCTGCGTGTGGCTTAACATGACTATGCAATCCTTTGTGTGTGTTGCGAACCCATTGGTCACTTGTGTGTGACCAGGCTTGACCGCGTGGGTTTTGCCTTTAAAAACCCTAGCTTGTGGGCCATTTGGGGTCGCAGTTTCAGTTCCCGAGTCTGTCCTGCGTCCCTGGCCATTCAGATATCCACTTCCCCAATAAAGTCATCTTTTTACTTGAAGCTGTCTCTGAGTGGTGGACTCTTTTCCCCATAACATTTCCATCAAGGTATGTGGTTTTGCATTTTCGCAGACATTTTTTCTCTTTTCTTTTTTTTGTGAAAGTAGAATGAGTTTCACAAAATGGAAGGTAGGAAGAAAAATTGTCATTGTGGCAAAGACTCCACGAGAAGGAGACACCGCTCATCTGTGACTGGTTACTGGGACCAAGCAGTGAAGTGGGGAGCACTACCTTCACTGGCAGTCTCTTCCAGGCAGGAGAGTGTTCCCTCTTGTGCAAGCCCGAGTTCTCTTTACCACATGGGTGCTGTGGAAATGCCTGGAAAGGCTCAGGTTATATTTGGCCAGGTGAGATTGTTAGTTTCTTTCTGACGTAGAGCTGTTGTCAAACAGGCACTACTCAAATTTCTCATCATACAAGCTGTTCCTTCCTGTTCACATTCCTCAAAGTGAACAAAAATGGCAAGTGGTTTCTCAAGAGAATCACATGGCAGCCAGGCAGGGCTCATCCCCCTGGAGAGCAGTATGGCCTCTCAATGGGGATGTAGCACACAGAGGGACAGCTCCCACCTCCTGTGACATTCCGGTGTTCTCGTCATATTCTATAACAGGTCTTAGGGATATGGAAAGTGGAGGCTCTCCATTCACTCATTGACTCATTCCACTGTCTTTATTCAGCAATATCAAGGAAGCCCTATTATGTTATAGATATTGTGACCATTCAGGGAGATTGTCAAGTGATCGAGTGGATGTAGAGCCCGGAGTGTAAACTTCAGGGTCCGCATGGGCAGAGAGTCAATAAAGAAAAAATACACTATCATTTTATGATATCTGTAAGTAAGGCTGGGCTTCTTAAATCTCGTAGTACTCTCAGTATTATTTTGTGTTCAGTGTTTATTGAACAAGCCTGCATCGGCAGCAGTTTCTGGAGCCTAACACTCTTCAGAGCACTTCTAAGCATTATATAAGCCAAAGTACTGATGCTAGACTTGTCCTGCCATAATAGGTTAGAAAGACTGGAAAACCTACTCTAATATATTAGGAAAATGACAAGAGAAGAAGATCTGTTGTGGAGAGTTACAAGTGGGTGACTGACTAGTCGATGCCTGCGTTCTGCCTGACTGAGGATTATTTCTATTTTTTATTTTTTAGGGTCCAGTTGTCGGCCTGAACTCTGGGCCTGTGCGCTGTCCCTCAGCTCTTCAGCTCAAGGCTAGCACTCTACCACTTGAGCCACAGCGCCACGTCCGGCTTTTTTTTCCTGCTTCTGTGGTGCTGAGGAATCGAACCCAGGGCCTCATGCATGCAAGGCAAGTGCTCTACCACTGAGCCACCTTCCCAGCCCCTGCCTGAGGATTCTTTAAGGACTTGGTCCATGGCAGGCAGCCAGAGCAGAGCTTAAAGGCCACAGAAATGAGGTAACAGAGAGCGACGTCAAGAGAGGCAGAGTTTTTTTTCTCCTTTGCTTTTCCTGATTTATACTAAAAGCTCTCAGGACCCTCTTCTTCTTGCTTTAATTTTTTCCCCCAGAAACTTCTGAGCCTATAATAATTGTTATGGTTCTTAATAATTATGTCATTTCCCCAAATGTATTATTAATACAATTATTAAATAATGTCTATATGCATCAGACCTTTAAAAACCATTGTTTTACACACTTAAGTATGTGTATACATATATTCATTTATAATATAGATGTATACATAGATAATGTAATGGAAAATTCAGAAAATGTTACTACTATTTTTAACAAGGTAAAACAAGCAAGTTTGGCCGAGATAGTGGTAGCTGTGTGGGTCACCTGTCTTGGCATGGTTCAGAGTCCAGCGCTTCTGCCTGAGTACTGTGCTCATACCAAGTCTGCACTTCCTGCAGTGTACTCTTCATAACCTACAGCGCTATGCTCACTGCAGGTTGCCACATACTCCATAGTCCTGATGTGAGTCCATAGGACGATGATTGAGGATTTCATTTAATTTTGATGGAGGAAAACCTTTCCTTTTTGGGCATTGATGTGTAGACAGAGTTTCTTTGAGTCTTGTCTTTAAATGGATGGAGGCAAAGCCTGTCAGGTGATTCATGCATCACATTGACATTCCAAAGGGTCAGGTTGCACAATGTGCTTTTGACTTTCTCCCTCTGAGCAATTCCAACTATTTGTGCTCACATGTTCCATCATGGAGTTATGTGCCAACGTGGGCGTTCAGTCTCATGATAGGCTGGGATTCCTGTCTGGCTGGAAACTGGCAGGCTAGGCTAGGGCAGTTCCAGTGCCCAGTGGGAGGCCTTGGGTTGCTTACATTTCTAATGCCTTGGCATTCACTTTATTTATAGGGAATGCATTGCTTTACATAACAAGCATTTGCAATGGTGATGACAGCTTTCTTTCTATACTTCCTGACCCAGCCCTCTGGTGTGGAATGCTGCACACATTCTTCCTCTAATCCAGGAATCTCTAATATGTTCTTTGATGTAATCCCATAGTTTTTGTTTGGTTTCTGATCTGAAAAGCCAACTGGGTAGACATATCTTTGACCTTTCTCAGTTTGTCTTAGCACAGTCAACTAGGGGTCAAAGTCAGAGGTGCTCAGGAAAAGAGTGTCACCTTTTCCTGCCTGCCAGTAACCAAACACAGGGGTCAGCAATGAAACCCAGACAAAGGAACCCAGGAAGGAACTAATGAAAACATCCTGAGAAACTGAAACTAAGCAAGTTCTTTTTTTCCCCCACATATCTGTTTTTTTTTTCATTCCTAACTTATCAGGAGAAAACATTAATTTTAAAGAAATTTAATAGCAGTATTTAAAATTGCAGCCTCTGCAAGTGCTGGCCACACCTTTTATCCGCTTATGATTAGCTCACACGGTGGCTTGCCTAAATTCCACTCAACTCATATCTCTTTCAAAAGGGAAACCGGTTTCATATTTGTGAACATTTAAAAATGGTATAAGATTTGTGTATTTTTACCCTTGGCATGCAATACTTTAGTGAGGATTAAAAAGTTTTTACAACTTTGTAATTTTTCTATGTAAACATATAGATATATATGTGCGTATGAACATGTACGTGTTGAAAGTAGCGATAAGGTTGAGTAAGAATGTGAGAACAGGAAGTTCCCAGTGAACTTCTTTCTTCTTCTTTTTACTTTTTTAGCCTTAAGAGTTTTTAATCTTTGGTTATGAATACAACTAATTTTAATTTTATATAATTTAATTGGTTTAAATGATATTTCTAATCCCTTTTGCCGTATGCCTGTAGCACATGCCTTCCTGCCAGGGAACTGTTGGTTTCTACTAGTTTTTGTGTCCTGTGTCACACTGTCTCAGCCCTGGGAAGACTACTGTGCTGGTGCTCAGCTCTCTACAATCTCGAATGTGTCTGTTTTTCTCTCTTCCATAATGCCCCACCTAAGCAGCATATGCTAGCAACAGGCTGTTTCCTTTTGCAAAGAGCCTAAACAAGTAAAATCCTATCTATATGTTTCTTGCTGCCTTAAAATAATTTGGATTCAATAGTCTTAGAGCTGGTTGTGACAATTCAGTTGGCATGAAAACAAGACCGGATTTTGTTGTTTCTGTTTCTTGAAAATATGCAACATTGGTTTCAGTAAGTCTTGGTCGGTGATTTAATAAGTAGGTTATGGTGGGTTGGTTTGCTAAGATTTCACTGTCTTAGGTTGGGATGGGTGATTGATTAGCTTAGTGCTAATGTGTCCCCAAATCTGAAGTTGAGGTTCTCCAAGGTCTTTGGCACCAAGATTACACAGAAACTTTTTCATTGTGCCACATGGCCTAAGCCCTTCCATTCTGCCATGTGATCTAATCCTTTTCATTCTGTCACATGCACTTTCCTGTCTGAGAGTGCTGAGTTCCAGCCCAGACTGATAGCTTCCCGGTGACACTGACTGAGGGACTTGTGAAGGGATTGTTGTCATTTCCTTTCTGCAACTGGGAAAAAAAAATTGTTCCAAATTACACAAGGTTACACAAGGTTATACAAGTTACACAAGATTACAAGTTACACAAGGATAGGGCAGGCAGAAAGGGGTAGCAACTCAGACTAACCCTTCAGAGCCATCTCTTGAGGTCACTGTCCTTTCTTAAAGTGATGGTTGCTCTTGTTTACTGTGGGAACAGGGTTTAGGTCCCATGGAGTTTTAAAAGACGTTTTCTGATAAGCCAGTTGGCTGAGCATGTTCACGTGGTATTGAAAGGATATTCCTTTCAAAGGGAAGAGAAAAGGGCTCAGAACTGGAGTCAGGCGAAGGGGGGCAGGCCTGTGTCCTTGGGGACTGACTTGTGTGAGCCTCTGGGTCTTCTGCGGCAAGACTTCATCTGTCTGATGAATGAATTCACATAACTTCAAGTTTCTGTGGTTCTATATTGTATGGTTTGAATAAATGCACATTCTCTCTCCGGGTCTTTGGTTTGTGGAATGGGCCTGGGACTGGCCTGTGGGTCTGGCTCTCGCCTGGATGACTTCTTAACTTGCCTCACAACGGACTCTCCTTACGCTTTGTCTTCTTTGTGATTTTTGGAAGAAATCTTGTACTGCACATTGGTATAGTTGGGATACTGACAGTCCCCAAATATGTGTATGCTAAAAGCTTGGTTCGCAGGTGGGTGCTATCGGAATTTCAGAAGGTCATGCTTAGTGGGGTCTAACCATATCACTAGGAATATACCTTTAGGGTGGATTCTTCTGCTTTCTCTTATCTTGCTGGTGAAGAGGTGAGCAGTTTGCTCCACCACCTGTTCCCTACCTTTGTCACCCACTTTCCCGATGTAGACAGAGGCCTACATCACTGCATCGGCCTGGTCTTGGGCTAGAATCTCTATCACTGTGCACCTTTTCACCTCCTTGGCCTTAGAGATGGACCCCAGGCCCTCACATGTGCTAGAAAGTTCTCTACCTCTTAAGTCACAGCCTCTTTTCTCTCAGGTTAATTATCTTAGCTATTTTGTTACAGATTGCTGCCTGCTTGAAAGTGATAGCTTGTTTGGTTGAAATTTCTTCCTTGATGCTGAAATGTCTACTCAAATCAAATGTGCAGCTAACATTTTCTTTTATGCTGACATGATATCATTCTGAAAGAGAAGAAGATAATATATTTTCTCATTTTAATCTCTTTCAAAGTGTTGGTGTCAAAGAAACATGGAGATTCTAAACAGTGTCAGGGGAGGTAGCTAAATACTTTGCTATTTTTCTAAAATAAGACCCTATATTAGTATGGATGTAAGATTTAATTTCAATATCTGTTCTGTTCATTTGACTCAAACAGAAGTGGCAGGCCTTCAAGTAGGCGATCTGTAAAACTCTCAATGAGGCAGTGAACAACGCAGTGATGTTGCAGTCCAAAAATTATCATATGTGACAGGGGGAGATGCTGCTCATAACATTGTGTTAGCAAGCTGACAGTTTTCGGATTTTGTAACACTGAACTGTGTCTCATGCTTGGCCCAATCTGACATGGGACAGGCAGCTGTCCTATCTTCTAAGTGTGTGCTAGGGATCCAGGATCCTACTCTCGTAATCATAATGGGGAAACATGGCTCTTGCCCATGTTGACAGCCAGTATCTGCTCACAGGCACCATGCTATAACCAAGGCTCAATAATATCTTTTGGGTCCTTTGATTGAAACGTAAGTTGAACATGTAATATGAGGAGAGCTATTTTAGAGACAGAACAGTGAGGGAAAATGTCTTTTTAATAGTCTGTAATCCTTTCCACTTGGTTTCCCCGTTTTTTGTTTAATATTTTTTTTAAGCCCAGAATTGTTGTAGAGAGGTAAATCCTCTGTGATGCAGCAACTCTGACTTCCCAGGCTTCTCTCCTTCCATCCCTCCCCTATTGAAATACCTTCAATGTATCATACCTATGCCTTGTATTGTAATAAGCTTGTAAGATGCCCTTGTGGACTGTTATGATTAGAGGTTTAGGGGAGAAATAATGCCAGTATTAATTCAAGGAGCTTGTGAGAAACAGTTCACATCCTTCCTATCAACAATGCCAATCTACAGGTGGCATTCCTGCAATTCTCCCTAAAGAATGCTTAGTGACATTGGTCTGGGAACCTCCCAGGTTTACCCCAACAGGATCCCAGAGGCTCCACGGAGCGGGGCTCAAACCACAACTGGCAGCTAGTCAAACAGCCATGGGAAATGAGGCTGCTCAGTAACCCAGGAGAACTCCCAGGGCTTTCAGCTGATCAGTCAGTGTGTATGGGGCATTCATTTTCTAAGCCAGTCCTTCAAGCAAAGGCCAGGGTCTGGTCTTGCAGAACTGCAAGCTTTACTACACAGCTTTCCAAGGGAGTGTTAAACTGGGAGAGCTGGACATCTGAGGGAATGACCTGCATGGGCCAGGTAGGAGAATTTTCAAAAATTGTGATGGATCCTAGAAACCATATGAGAATGACATTTCATCACTTTTTTGTTTTGTCTTTTTGTGCCCGTCCTGGGGCTTGAACTCTTGGTGTGGGTGCTGTCCCTGTACATTTTTCCAAGGCTAATGTTCTACCATTTGAACAGCTCCGCTTCTACCTTTTGCTGCTGCTTCTTCCTCCTCTTCTCCTCCCTCCCTCCCTCCCTTCCTTCCTTCCTTTCTTCCTTCCTTCCTCCCTCCCTCCCTCTCTCCCTTCCCCTTCCTTCCTTCCTTCCCTCCCTCCTTCCTTCCTTCATTCCTTCCTTCCTTCCTTCCTTCCTTCCTTCCTTCCTTCCTTCCTTCCTTCCCTCCTTCCCTCCTTCCCTCCTTCCTTCCTTCCTTCCTTCCTTCCTTTCTTCCTTCCTTTCTTCCTCCTGTTTATGATGCTTAATTGGAGATAATAGTCTTACAGACTTCCCTATCCAGGCTGGCTTCAAACCAGGACCCTCATATCTCAGCCTCCTAAGTAGTTGGGATTATAGGCATGAGCCACCAGCACTGGGCTGTCATCACCATTTTTAGTTCATGACCAAGTCTCTGCCATGAGACCTCCAGTCCTGAAGGGCTGAGGATGGGAGGCAGGAAGAGTGAAATTCCTTCCTCCCTCACTCAGCAGTTTCCTGTTGGCCTCTGCTCCCCTCCACCTGGTTCCATTTCCTAACTGTCTGCACCATGCACTGAGAGAAAGGCTTTCCCTAGTGATGGAACTAGCTCTCCAAGTTGCCTAAAGTCAAAATCCATGGAAGAGGCCCTTCTCATATAAGAGTGCTTATTATATCCCAGTGGGTGGAGTTTTTGTTTCGTTTCATTTTTACTAAACTCTGAGTGTTTTAGTCTCTGGCTTTCTTTTAAAATCTTTCATTCACGTTCTTTGCTTGCTCTTGTCTCCTGACCTTGGACTCTGTACAGAGATTAGGCAATAGTGTTTAGAGCCAATCAATCTAGCATAAGAATTAGGTGAGCAATTGTCATATGACAGTCACTCTGTGGACACAGGAGAAAACTGAACCTTGCAGAAACTCTGGGGAGACTGACAAAGGTGTACAGAGGACCATTTGCTCCAAGACTTCAAAGCCTAAACTTTATCTCTCTTCACCTGTGACGGTCTCTCCTAAATTCTTGGGGTTAATATTTCTCCTTCTGTTTTCAATACCTTTACTCATGGAAAATTGATATGTAACAAATTACAGATATATAAAGTGTCTAATTTGGTCAATTTGACACATGTATGCCTGAGGAACCACCAAAGCAATCAAATAACAAGCACTGGTGTCAGCCTCCAAAAGCAGCAGTTCATACCTCAAAGGCTATTAATTGCCCTTTGTCTATCCTCAGGCAGCTGGTCTACCTCCTGTAAGTGTGGGTTAGTTTTCATTTTCTAAGATGGGTATGAATGGAACCTATCCTCCATACGCAGCCTTTCCTGTCCACAACATGGTTGTTATGAGGTAGGACTTTGGAACCATTACAAATAACACCACTATAACTATTCATGCGTAAGTCTTTAGACATTTCCTTTCCTTTCTCTTGGTCAACCATGGAGGAGTAGAGTGGTTGAATCATACCATATTACATGCTCACATTTTCAAAAGCTTTCAAGATATTTTCCAAAGTGGTTTTACCACTTGGTATCTCCAAAAGAAGTCAGTGAAAGTTCAAATTCCACCACATTCCCACTAGCAGTGGTGATCATCAATCTTTGTCATTTTTTCCATTGAAACAGTTGTACAGGAACTTCTTTTTCTCTGGTGTCTTATGATGTTGAGCATCTTTTTGTGACCCCATTTCCCATTCAGATGTCTTTTCAAGTCTTAATAAAATTCTTTAATTCTCTTTGTAGGTATGTTTCTAGGACTTGAAATTAGGACCTCACACTAATTAGGGCTGCCACTCTAGCCACTTGAGCCACACCTCCAGATTGGCTTTTCACTGGTTAGTTGGAGATGAAGTCTAGCCAAATTTTCTGCCTTGGTTAATTTCCAACCTCAGTCCTCCAGATCTCAGCTTCTTGAGTAGCTAGAATTACAAGTAGGAACTGCTGGTGACTAGCTTGTGGGTTTTGTTGCTGTTGTTGTTGTTTTTAATTACTGACTTTGAGAGTTCCTTATGAATTTTTATTTTCACGTGTTTAAAACCTCTGTTGTAATGTACATAAACTTCATTGATTCTTACATAGCCTTATGGAGCTGAGCCTTTAATAAAATAACGTTCATTACCTTGGAACTGGTGCCTACTTTATTGGATACTAATCCTCATTTTATTTTGTTTCTCTTTAGAATGCATTTCTATAGTTTAAGTTTGTGGTACTCTACTGGGACTGCAATTCAGGGCCTTATTCTTGCTAGGCAGGTACTTCATCACCTCTCAATCCATTCCAGCAGCACTTTTTGTTTTAGTAATTTTTTAAAATAGGATCTTGAATTTTTGCTATGGATGGTCTAAACTTTGATCCAGTCCTCCGATTTACTATTCCACTGTAATTGGAATGACAGGTGAAAGCCACCAGTGGCCAACTTATTTGTTGAGATGAGATCTCTTGAACTTTTTGCCTAGTCTGGTCTCAAACTACAATCCTCCATATTTCCAATCTCTGACTGGCGTGGTCTACTGTGTGTGGCTTACTTTGTAACTTCTAAGTTTAAAGTGTCTTTGTTTCCAGACAAGATGGAGTTGGTCTCTTTTTTTGGTCTAATTTGGTAATATCTATTTCTTAATTGAGGGTATTGATTTTAATATTTACAGTATTTACATAAAGTATATAATAAACATTGGTAATAGGCTATGTTATGACCTGCTTACAATTGTCTTTTGTTTTTTATCTGATTTTCCTTTCTCATGTTTTACTGTTCTTTCTGTATTTTTAAAGTCCGTTTTTCTTTTATATTCCATAAATATAATAATGTGCTATATATAGGCTATAAGATAGTATATATAATGTTACATAAATAGAGTATTTTTATTTAGTAGTTTCATTGAGCATATGGTATTCGTTTATCTTGTTATCAAACATCCATGGTACTATCCTACTTTAAATGTACCAAACTGTCTCACAAAAGCATACCTTTGTATATTTCTTTTATAAGTACGTCTTTTTAACTCTTTGTGCTGTCAGTGTCAAATGTGATATTTATATACATATTTAAACACCATGATATATCTTAATATTTTTATTTAAATATTTAATTTTCTTTTAAAACAATTTTAAAAGTAATAAAAATATCTTCTATATTTATCTAGGTAGTTACTGTTGCTAGTGGCCTTCATTTTGGTGGGAGCTCCATATAGCAATCTTATATCATTTCCCTCTTCTGTGACTTCATGCACATTCTGCTAGCGACATATTTTTTTGGCTTTGGTATTTCAGAAAGAATCCTCATTTCAGTTTCACTTCTGAAAGATATTTCCAGATTGACAGGTTTTCCCCAGGACTTTACAGATGTTGTCTGGGTATTTTGTCAGTTGCATTGTTTCTTAGGAGAAACCAGCTATCATTTTTATCTGTAGCTCTTTCTCTGTATTTTTTCCTCCCTGGTTGTTACTCATTATGTTTTTCTTTATCATTGTTTTGTGCAACTTGACTGTGATGTGCATTGTACACTTCCCAATACCATGTTTCTTCTGCTTTGGGGATTTTGATCCTCTAGTATAGAAAGTTTCTTATTTTCATCAAAGTTGGAGAATTTTCAGCATCTTCCCAACCTAAGGAGTCCAGTTACACGTGTTTCAAATTGCTCCACATTGTCTTGAAACTTATGGATTTTCTCTCTCCTCTCTCTCTTCTGTCTGATTCTGTCTCAGTCTCTGTCTCCTGTCTTTCCAGAACTAGTTATATGCATATATCTAACATTCTTTTTTTCTGTGTCTTATATTGGTTGTTTTATATTCTTTGGACATAAAGCTCTCTAATGGTCTTTTGAATACCTGGCTTCCATTTCATCCATTGTGTTTTTCACTCCTTACTATTATCTTTAGAATCTTTATAATGCACATAATACTGCTAACGTTATATTCACGTTCTTGTCTGACAATGCTTATGTCTGTGACATTTCTAGATCACGTCCGATGGCATTTTTAACCTCTCCAGAGATTCTATTTTCCTGGTGGGCCATTTCTTGATTGATTGCTGCACAATTCTGATGGTATCATGTTGGGCATCATAAATATGTGCATTCATATTATTATTCCTCATTTTTGTTCTGATGCAGTTTGATGATCTAGGAAAGCTTGACTCTCTTTTCAGGTTTGTTGGTAAGGAGCAGATGTCCTTCAGGTTCATTATCCCTCTCAGGCACGACCCTCTGGTACGCTCAGCCTTCAGCTTGGCAGGAATCAGAAGGTCAACTGGACTCCCCACTCAACTCACACAGTTCTCGTGAAGCTCTGTCAGTGGAACTGTTTGGCTGTTGATCCTTTGGAGAAAATCTTTCCTGACCTTGGTGAGCTGGCTTCTGTCATCAGTCAGCTGAAGCTGAGGGTCCTGTGTAGTCTCCACTTCTGTCTCAGCAGTTCCCTCCTGAGCTCTGTCTTCCCACCTGAGGAGTCCCACCTCCCACTCCTTCCCATTGGTAGCCATCAGTACGCACTGCAGCCCCTACCCCATTCTCCACTCCGTTCCCCATCTCAATCCCCACCCTAGCCCTCACCCATTCCCTACCCAGCCCCCACCTTCATCCTTATCCCCCTTTACCCCAACTGGGACTTGGGATACTCCTCAGTGCACTGAGCTGCCAGTCTTTAGAGCTTATTTCATGTGTCCATCTCAAGGATGTCTGCTTTACACTACTTTGTGCTTTGTGTCGTGAAATTGAACATCTCATAGATTTTTGTTCATTTTTTTGTGCAGGTAAGAGGGCAGACTGAGGCCTTATCACTAATATTGAGCAGAAGCAGAGATCCGTCATGGATAAAATTTTGTATTAACAATTTTCTTTCTTTCTTTCTTCCTTCCTTCCTTCCTTCCTTCCTTCCTTTCTTTCTTTCTTTCTTTCTTTCTTTCTTTCTTTCTTTCTTTCTTTCTTTCTTTCTTTCTTTCTTCCCTTCCCTTTCTTCCTTCCCTTTCTTTCGTTCTT
Organism: Dipodomys ordii; assembly: GCF_000151885.1. Classification (NCBI taxonomy): domain Eukaryota; kingdom Metazoa; phylum Chordata; class Mammalia; order Rodentia; family Heteromyidae; genus Dipodomys; species Dipodomys ordii. The sequence continues at coordinate 8,317,975 of NW_012267280.1, forward strand.
TGTTTCTTTCTTTCCTTTTTCCTTTCTCTCTCTTTCTCTTTTATTTCTTTTTATAACAGAGCAAGACAGAGAGAGGGAAAGAAAGGAGGCAAAAAAAGAAAAGAAAAAAAAAAGGTCTTGTCCTTTCATTAGTCCTTTGTCCTTGGATTTTATTGCTAATCTTTGAGTCTAGGCATCTTTATTCCATCCTACAAAACATGCATGTAATTCTGGTTTGTTTGTTTATTTATTTATTTATTGTAGAGTGGTGGAGGAAAGATCTTAAGCTTGGGATTGTGCTGCTTCCTCCTCCTCCTCCTCCTCCTCCTCCTCCTCCTCCTCCTCTTCTTCTTCTTCTTCTTCTTCTTCTTCTTCTTCTTTTTCCTCTTCCTCTTCTTCTTGCAATAGGGCTGTTTTCTATCATAAATTAGTTTGATAGCCTTTATGATGTTCTTGATGGTTCTTTATATTTGGGTATATTATTTTGTACAGTCGTCTTAATTTACTCAATACATGTGACATACAGGTAATATATCAAAAGACATATATCAAAATCAGTGAAAGTGTTGACCAATTCCAAAATAACCCAAAACAGAATGCAAACACTGGATGGATCTTGTTTTTTGACCCAATCTACTGTTCTTTTTCTTTTGATTGGAGAGTGAGTCCATTAATGTTTAGGGTTATTAGAGAGAGAAAGAGATATGTCATATTTCTTGCCATTTTCTTGATTTTTTAAAAAATGTTTCCTTTGTTTACTGTATTGATCTTCCAGTGATTTTTGTAGGATGTATTTCTTTGATTTTGGTTGTTTTCTTCAGATTGTGACCCTTTAGAATTCTTTGTAACGCTGGTTCAGTGATCATGGAGTCCTCTACTTTTTGTGTAACATGGAAGGTTTTGGTTTCACCATCTAATGTAAATGATAGTTTTGCTGGGTAGATCAGTTTGGGTTGGAAGTTGTTCATCTTCATTGCTTGGGTTATACAATTTCAGGATTTTATTGGGTTGGGGGTTTGTATGGAGAGGTCTGCAGTGATTCTGATTTTCTTTCCATTGTAATATAGCTCCTTCTTTAATGTTGCAGCATTTTAAAGCAGGTCCTTCCTATTTAGACTTAATGTTTTTACTATGATGTGTCTGGAAGTGTTTCTTCTTGGATCCAGTCTACTGGGGGTTCTATATGCTTCTGTGAAGCAGGTGAGATTTTCTCTCTGAAGAGTCAGGAAGTTCTCAGCTATTCTTTTACTGAATAGATTTTTGGTGCCTTTGCTATTGAATTATTCCCCCTCATTGATCCCAGTTATGCGTAGATTTGATTTCTTAGCTCTGTCTGCCAATTTCTGGATTTCTCTTTGGTATGTTCTCAGTTCTTTTCTCTTCTAGTTTTGTTTTATCCTCAACTTCCGAAGTTCTATTTTCCATCTCACTTATTCTCTTACCTATGGATTCTACTGTGGTTTGTATTGTGGAAAGTGAACCTTTCATGCTTTGAAGATCAGTTCTCATAGTTTCCATTTCATCTTTTAATGCAGTGTATGGTATGTATTTTTCTCTCCTTATCTTTCTAGGAGTCTTGGATTTTCTTTGTCATTTCTTCTTTGTGCTCTTGAAGTTGTTTTTGTGTCTTCCCTTTTATTCTGTCACCATTTCTTTAATGCTTCTTTTGTCCTCCATCTTTTCTTCATCCTCACTGGAGTCTTTCCCTGGATTGTTCTTTACTATTGAATTTAGTTTGTTGCCTTGATTGCTCATGAATCTTGTAATCTTTCATTGTGAGTCAGGCATTTGGGTTCAGAGATTGTCAGGGCTGTGGCCCCAGCTTGGCCTGTTTGTGCCTGTCAAGTGGCAGCCCTTGCTAGGTTTGGATTAGTTCACACAGGTTAGACTAGCCCACACTAGCTCCTAGGCAAACCCCTGTGCAAGTGCTCACCCCCGAGCTAGTTGGAGGAAGCTGGGTCAGGTCTGCAGCAGGGAAAGGGAAGTTTAGATCCTAGTCTCCAAGATGGATGTGTACTGGGCCTTTCCTGAAGCCCAGCTTCTAGGCCACTCTTGCCACCAGACTATTCCTGCTGCTGGCTCCGCCTGCCATTCGACCTCTCAGCTGCTCCCACAACTGGACCTATCCTGGCCCTTGGCTGCTGGACCACTCCTAACGTCAGCTAACTTCTGTCACTGGACCACTCCTGTCATCTGGATGCTAGTCATTACAAAAAAAATTCCCTGTAAACCAGTTTCACAAGTCACTCTAAAATATATACCCACTCACACCCCTCCACAGAAAGATAGAGACAGAGACACAGAGAGACAGGGGCAGAGGGGAGAGGGAGTGACCTGTGGAATAATAATCAACACTATTTGGAAGCACCAGCAAGGGCACCCCACACCCTCTGGAAGGGGGTGGAAGGGCATGTGCCAGACAACTTCCTGGAGAAAGTGACCACAAATGGTTTCTAAACAGTAGATGCAAGGAAACGTGTGAGGAGAGTGGGAGAGAGGCCAGGTGGTACATGGGGGAGGGGAGAACCCCAAACCACCCGGCAAAAGTGATTTCCTAAGAGGGAAACATGGTCTATTTAAACAAAAAGAAGAAAGAAGGACTTCGGAAGATAAAGCACCATGTTCATCAGATACCATTGTCAGGTAAAGCAAGATGAATATTATGTTTGCTCAAGATTACCTTGTCTATTTCTGAAGTTAAGAGAGTTGTGTTATTCAGTGGTGGGTAAGAGAAGATGGGCATTGGAGCCCTGTTTGTGTCAGTAGGAGGAAGAAGAGAGAGAAGTAAAGGAGAAATAGGAGAAGGAGGAGGAAGGAGAGGTGGTAACTACAGTGTAATCCAGATAGACTAATATCTGCTTCATTTCTATCATTTCCACAGAATTGTCTCCAAGTTGTGAGAGGACAGGAAACTAGGTTTCCTTAGCCTGACTTGTCTTCAGCCGCCTTATCCCCAAAACACAATTGGCAATTGCTGAGCTGTGAGGATTACCTGCTGTAGATAAAGCTTAGCTATTCCCCCAACATGCTCTGCTTCCAAACTGCTTTGCAGAATTCCTGTGAGCGGACTCTAACCCCATGCAGGAAGCAGGGATCCTGCTTGCTTTTTGTATTTCTAATGTTGGATCCTATGATGGTTGTGTGCTTAGTCTTTTTGTAGAAGCAGGAGCAGGAGGGAGTGGAGGAAGAGCCCCACAGTGCCTGGTGACCCAACCCTCACCCCCTCCATGCTGCCTGCCCCTTTCATGCCTGGTCTCCAGGCATCTAGGGCTCAGGGGAAATGCAGACACATGACACTGGGCTGTACTAAAAAAAAAGAGAAAATCCCAGGGAGTCACAATGCAATAATAGGCCTTATTATTCCTTAGCACTTAATAAAATCCCAGTGATGGATGCAGAAAATAAAATGAGCTGTTGCAGCATCTGATCTTTGCAAAGCTGAAATTCAAAAGGCAGGCAAGAGTGGGCAAATCATACAAATGGACAAAAAAAAGCATAAAATAAGAACAGATGGTCTACCCCAGACTCTTTTCCCCCTCTAAGTTTCTTTCTTTTAGCCTAAGGACTTGAGGACACTCCATAGAGGGTTTTTTATTTCTTTTCATTTTTTTCCCCGTTCTTCCTCTGTCTTTGTTTCATTCACTTGTTTAGATTTAATCAAGGTTTGCTATAAACACTGAAGGCAAGATCCTCTTAATTATACTTGCCATTAGGGGGTTTAAATACATGACTCCTACTTAAAATTACAACTGTACTTTGATGACAAAAATTTCCCAACCCACTCTATCTTACATTTTTCCCCCCACTGCTTTTCCAAAATAGGACTGGAAAGTGCTAATAGGGTGTTTTGGAACTCAGAGTTCCTTGTGGTTTTCTAAGTCTCAAAAAAAAAAGTCCTACTTTCTGCCTTATCACCATGAATCAGAGTGGATGTGGGGTTGGAAAACTAGAACTTTTACAAGTGGCAAGAAAGAGACGTAGCAGCAGCACAGTCTCACCCAGGAAACATTCCAACATAGATGCGAGTGCCTGGGACAGACTCATACCTCACACCCACGTGATCCTGGACGCCACCCAAGTTATTAATAGCCATGGTGACAGCACTGTACATTATATTATTTCCTCCTCGACAGAACGGAATGTGAGGCTGAGGGGACTGTGACATGGAAAGTATGTGAGCTGGCACTGCCGGCCTTTACTTTCTCCTTTTCAAGGCTTTCTGTCTGTTGTGCTTTTTAACCACAGCCTGTAAGCAAACATCTCCAGGATGATGAACCTACAATGACCTCATGGAAACAGTCTGGTGACCCTCAGCTGACTAAAGCAAGGTGCATGCATTTTGATTGTGCCTCCAGTGTTGGCTGTGTCTATTAGAAAGAATAAATCTTACTTTTCTACCTGGAATTGTTGGGTTGGAGGGCCTGTGTGACGCGTCTAACTTGAGACATCTCCCTGGTCCAGAAGAGAGCACCTGAAGTTTAACCTGAACTCAGAAAGGGTTCATGCACCTGCATGGTCGGACTCAGACAAGCACCTGTACAGAACCCGTCACCAGGGACAGCAGAAGGGAAGGTGAAGCACCCAAGGTCACCTTCCATAAATCTGATACTGAGTGAGACAGGATGAGTGACTTCTGTATGTTTGACTGCATATTCTTTCCCATCTGCATGAAAAGTCAGCCTTGGAGATGGGTTACAGTGCTCTTTGCATCTGTCTTACAGGGATCCTTACAAGGTCCGCCCCCCTCTTCATCAATCCTTTCTCTAAAATTTCTGAGACCTCAGCAGCATCTGTAGCCCGGGAGCCTCCCCACCTGCCTGCTGCTGACAAAGTTGTATGTTGCATCTCCATGATGGTCGCTCTCATGGTGGCTAGGCCTAGTGCTTGGAGCACTGTCACTGCTGTTCTTTACCAGGGGGTAGAGAGGGGGGGGTGACCCTGTTGTCATGCCTGGAGACCTGGGTTCCTGGATTCTATCATCCCATGTTGTAGGTAGGACTAAGGGCATTCAGATGTACAGCTAGCCCTTTGGGGATTAGCACCAGAAACTTATTCGTTTTGGCAGGTTTTCCATTCTCGGGAGGATCACAGGGTAAGGTTATTAAAGATAAAATGAATACATGGTAACTTGAGGAAAGTTGTCTTTTCTGTGTTGCCCAATTTGGGTTTTAAGGGTAATCTCTATATTTAAACTATGATGGGACATCAATATAAGTCATCCTAGTAGCTTTGATGTCATGATTCTCATAGATTTAGGAAGACTTTGATATTAATCCATTGAATTTCTACTCTATAATTTCTGGACAATTTCAATCCTGGAGAAAAGGAGCATCAAAGTCCCTTTCCATCCAACTGAGCTTCCAGGCTGATGTTCTTTACTCTTGGTTGCCTTTTAAATTAACTTTCTTTATTTTTGGTGGTGCTGGTGCTGGAAGCTAGGCAGATGCTTTCATGTCCCTACATTTTAGAAAGGTGCTGTTTTGACTTGGATGAACACTGGTGCTCTGAATTCTTTGTACCTCTTCGCTCTCTTCCTTGGGTTCAAGAAAAGAAGGTTGTAGATCACAGTACTGTGGATTTCTTTTCTTTTTGGTCGGTTGGGGGTTTGAACTCAGGGTATGGGCACTGTCCCTGAGCCTCTCTGTGCTCAAGTCTAGCACTCTACCACTTGAGCCACAGTACCAATTCCTACTGCAGATTTCTAATTTCAGATAATTTATTTTATGTTCATCATTCAAAAACAAACAGCTGGTTGGGGTTGTCAGCTGACTCTTAGGGTCACTTTTGTGTTTGTTTTAGAAACAAATGTCTATATTCTTAAAACATACCATGTTCCTTTTGATGAGTTTCCATCTTGCCTGATTAGACAACTCCCCCACATCTTAAGAAGTTATGGTCACTTTCAGACACTTTGGTTGGAATCTAACCAACTTTTTGTCTGTTCTACCGCATTGTTGATTATCCAATGATTTCAATAATAATAATAATAACATGTTAAGGCTACAATTAGGAGCTTATATCATCTTACTCACTTGCCCCACAGGTGGATTATTCCTCTGTGAAGCCTTGCTGGGGGCAATGCAAGGTCACAGCATTCTCTCATGACCTTCCTCACCCTGTATTTCCCTCTTTTGGCAAGGACCCAGGGTCTCAGCAGCACCAACATGTGCACTCATTTAGTCAATGTAAAACACCCACAAAAGTGTTTCAGAATTATTTTAATACCATGCTAATCAGAAGAATTACTAAGCCCCAAGTTTCTCCCAACTCTCGGCTAATGAAGACATAGAGTTAGAATAAATGTTGAGGAGTTGCATTCAATTAGGTCCTTTATTGCATGTGATGTGGTCAGGAGTCTGCTCTGTAACTTGATTCATTTGTATCTGTTTGTATTTAATTTTAGGGTTTACTTTTTATAGTAAAGCAAGCAAGATATATGGAAAACAAATGCAGTCCTTGTTCTCAACTAATGTGGTATTTCTGAACTGGTATTTATAACGTGCTTTTTCCATTACCTCCTCTGAGTTCCGTTGCCCTCAGCCAAGAAAGAGGAGACTTACCTAGTAAAGGGAGGGCTCTGAGCCTCTAAATGTGCAGGACACAGTCATACCATCCTTATTTAGGACCCATTGTGTTTCCCATGGATGGTAAGGACAGATGGTAGTCCTTACACAGACTCCAACCTGGCTAGCATGAGGAAGAAGCCACCATGGCCACATGGAGTATGAGGTAACAGAATAAGCTTTTCCTTGGATCTATAGCCATTATATAAATGGGACCCAGTGCTGAACCACCAACAATGCTGCCAGTTTGCTGTTACATGTACGAGTCAGTTGTGGTAGTTGTTCTTCCCCCTTGGACTCCTTACTGATGTGTTCTGACCGTGGGTGGTGCAGGTCAACATATTCACTCCATCTCAGGAAATAGCCTGCCTTCTATTGGACAGCATTCCCACTCCACCAGAACAAAATCCCACCAGGTACCAAGCTCAGGTCTTCAATAGACCTCCTCACCATTCTTCAAGGCCAAGGAGCCTCTGGATGGCAAAGGCAGCAAGTCCCACTGACATGTCCCCATCGCCATACCAATTTGTAGAATGGAACTCCAGTCAGAAGTTTGATAGTTACAGAGCATTCTTGTAGTGTGATAGGTGGTATTGCTGGGATGGCAAATTCAGGGCCAATGGAGATGCGTGCTCAGTGCTGTCTCATCTTCTGGCAGATGGCACATCTGCTGACGGAAGTGGGGACTGCGCATGTGAAAAGCTCATCCTTAACCTCTATCAGTATCACAAAGCCTCAGAGTCCTTGGAGGAAGGTGTGTGGCCACCGAGCTGCTGTTTGTGCAGCATGTCCCACGCTGGGGAATCTGTTCTCTGGTCTTCAGGTAAGGCTGAATGGTCTCGTGAGAAAGAAAACCAGCCAAAGGCAGGGGAGGCTGTGTGTGTGTGTTGGGGCGGGGGGTGAGGCTGGATGTTTTGAGTCCTCTGAGTAATTAATATTTCCTCCACCTCTATCCAAAATCTTGGACCCCACCTCTATTTGCTGACGTGGGTGGAATCCTAGAGCTCTATGAGTCTGGAACTTCCAGACTTGGGTTCAAATGATATATATATATATACATATATGTATGTATATATGTCCACATATATACATACATATATGTATATATATATTAAACACATCTATCTCACAGCTATAAGAAATAAGATACTGTTAAAAGTCATAGAAGTTGGGACTGGGAAGGTGGCTCAGTGGTAGAGTGTTGCCTTGTATGCCTGAAGCCCTGGGTTTGATTCCTCAGCACCACATAAGCAGAAAAAGCCGGAAGTGGTGCTTGGCTCAAGTGGTAGAGTGCTAGCCTTGAGCTGAAGAGCTGAGGGACAGCTCCCAGGCCCAGAGACTGCCAACGACCCACGACTGCCAAAAAAACAAACAAACAAAAAAGTCATAGCTGTTTTCTGGTCTTCTGGCCATGTCGTAAGCTGAGAGCAAAAAGCCCTAAACTCTCTCTTTCTACCTTCAAGACGGCTGACATGGCTGGAAACTACTAAGCGTCCCCACAGCCACTGAGCACCCCATGCAGCCACACTTGCCCTGGAGCCAGCCGAGTGGCTCCACCAAGCCTTTCCTCAGTGGGTGCTTGGTTTCTCACAGCCTTGGGGAGTAATGTAAGTACCTCCCCCCACCTCGGATTCTGTGACCTCTGGCATCCCATGGTCTCAGTGACCAATGGGAGCTGCTGCTGCTGCTGTGTTCTGATCTCAGTGGCCAGGTCAAAGGTCAGATGGTAGGCCTCCTGCTCCCCAGTTCCCAGAGCTGGCTGTGCGCAGTTGCCTCTGCTACCAATTATTGATGGAAATGGGTTCATGGGAAGAAAACAGCCGGCTCTGGACAGTGTATCTCTCCAGAAAGTTCACAGGATAATAAACGGTGGAGGGAAAGTCCTCTGGTGCCCTGTGATCTGTCAGGCTGGAAGCTGTCATCGAAACATCTACTACATGCCATCTGAACAGTGCACTTCTTCCGGGGTGATTTCTTTCTTTTGTGAAAGTGATTGTTATTCATTTCCCCAGGACAGGGGGGCCTGTGATTGTGCTTTGCACGTTGGTCCTGCGGTAGATCTGTGCCCTGCTGAATTTGCCTGTGCCACCTCCTGAGGGGTGGGACGGGCATGTGTGGTTAACATGGGACATCGTCCTCATTGGAGGATGAGGGTGGGCCGAAAGGGCCCAGGTGCTGACTATCCAAGTCTGCTCGAACTGCTCTAGCAAAACACCATGCATAAAAGGAAGCAATTGCTCACAATTCTGAGAATTTAAGACACCATTGGATCTGAAGTCTAGCCAGGGCTCTTTGTTTCTACCTCTGGCCTTGTTGCTAGACACGATGAATGGGCCAGGGGTCTTCCCTGCTCCCACACATGAGCATGGGGCCTTCGTAGCCTGATTATCTCTCCTAAATTCACCTCTTGATACAGCATGGGTTTCAGCACATGGCGATAAGGACTCCAACATTCAGAACATAGAACACGTGTTCTCTTTCTCCCCAGGGGAGTACTGACACCAGTTGTTCTACTCCTCCAGTGATGGGAAAAGGGAGATGTCTGGGGGTGTGCACCAGGTTTCCTCTTCTGGAATGGCCCAGGGGAGCATCTCCAGGAGGTTCCAGAGCCATTGGGCCTCATGGAGTGCTATGTGCATTTACATCTCTAAGTGTTACCTGACCATCTGTCACATTAGCTTCAGAGATTTAAGATGGAGATAAAGCATATTGTAAGTGCAGCAGCTAGCTGCTCTGAAAACATCCTTCTCTTGTTCTTGTGTGTCCAAAGAGCTAAGGACTACAACATCTCAAAGGCCTCATTTCATGAGGATGACAGAAATGTGATACCAGCACCAGGGAAGACACAGGCAAAATAGCTTTGAGGACAGAGAAGGGAAGGTTTTCTCATTCTAGAACATTCCACATTTGACACAATAACTAAGATAAATCTTGTCTCATTTCTCACTGCACATTTTTATGGCTCTTCTGTCTTAGTATAGATAGAAATTTTAAAGAATACTCTGAGTCCTTGAAGATCAGATTTACCTTTTGATTTTATAATACTCTGTATTTCACCTTCCTAGTACTTAGCAAGGTTCCTTAGCAGGTGGAATTCCTTTATGAACATCTAATATTCCTTATTACAATGTTATTCTCTAGGAGAGAAAATCACTTCTGTGTACGGAGATCTTGCACAGACACTTCAGATGCCAGGAGAGCTAAAAAGACACATTGAGATCGAAAGAGATGAACTTCCACACAGAGAATAAGAAATCTGTCCTCAGAGAAAATTCTACTTGGCTTCTCTGTGACTTTAGTGCCAGAATAGAAGTTGCATTTCTCAGTTGAAAAGTGCAAGTAAAGTGAGCTTAGAAGCTGTGCCTCGATCTCAGACTCATAGCTGACGTGGGGTGAGAAGAAAAGGCTGCTTCATTCCTGCTGCCCTCTGCCCTCTGCCCTATGCTCTCTGCAGGTGACTGAGCAGTGGAGCTATCAGTCTCAGTCCTGGTCAATTTCTATGGCTTCCAGCAAGCCTGAACAGGGTGTGGGCAGGTGTAGGGGCATCTCTCCTATCTATAACTCTACCTACACATCACCATATATGATGTGTCAGAACCTCTTGTCAAACATATTAGCTAGTCAACAGTTTTGATTAAGCAAACAATTTCGGGCATAGCTGTAAAGGTGAGAGGACATAAAATGATAGAAATAGAAACTGACAATGAAAAAACCAACAACAAGGCATAGGCAATAAGAAAGTGTTTGAGAAGTAAACATTGATGCAATAGTTGGAAGGGGAGCATGAAATTCTGGAATATTTGTCACACTGAACTATTTTCCAGTGTTGTTCTTTTCAGGGTAAAACACTCCATTGTGCTTTCTAATTTAGAGATTGTACCAAAAGCACAGACTGAATTCACTAAGCATGAATTCAGTTTTCCTTCATTTCACCTGCTATTGGTGACTAGACATGAGCCAAGGAAGGGCTTACTATTGACTGAGAGATGGACATTCGATTCAGTAAGAGGCATAACAAAAGCCTGCACATAACTAGTAGATAGATAGACATTTTAAATAAGAAACAATTGTAACTGAAAATCTCATTATGACTTGAGACTGGTGTGTAACTTTTGCCTAAATGTTGAATTTTGTACTGAAAACCAAAACCTAACAACAAATAAGTTGTATCTGAGAACATTTTAACCTATGCGTGTCACAAACCTTCAAAATTATAGAGTGGAAATGCAAGAACAGGGCAACTGGAAATGATACCATTTGAGAGTCACCATTCTTCTTATTCTACTTCGAAATCTATTTTCCCCAGTAGACTGTCAGGAAAACACGGCAAAACCACTCTAACAAGAATCCCACCAAATACATGTACGGAAACATCCGCCCAAAGCAAAACTGTCACATTCTCTCTTCTTACTCAACCCTTCCCAGTGGTACAACCATTCTTTCTCATGTTCTTATGAAAGCCCTCTGTAACCGGATCACTGTCCCTTATCTCTAGGCTTGCATGTTGACTGGGTTTCTTGGTATCCCTTCTTGCTTCTCATAGCTGTGTCCGGATCTAGCCTGTGAATGATTGCAGCCTGCAGTTGGAGGGGCTGACATGTCCAACCCCCATGATACCCTTCAGAGCTTCTCATGTTCCTCTGACAGAGGACTCATCAGGCTGACTTCGTCAGGGTGACCACCTGCCACACCCTCCCCCAGTGCCAAATCCGGGCTGTACTTGCATGACACCGACCAAGAATTAAATTGACCGTATCCCTGTCTTGGATCCAGAGCCCTGACTAATACAGTGGTATAAAGTTGTGGTCATTTATTGGCTTCATCTCTGTGGTAACGGATCCCAGGTCATTTGTCTCACCATTAATCTGCAAAGCAGTCCCCAGCACCAGGTCACCAGTCCTGAGGTTCCAGCCCACCTTCTTCATGCGCTTGATTTGCAGTCTGGGATGTTGCTTGGGACGTCAGTGATTTCTTGGCAGAAACATATCTACATAGCATCTTCACACAGCCAGAGGCTCTTCTACCCATAGGGCCAGCGTCCCCAAACCACAGATCTCAAGAGAGCCAGATGGAAGCTGTTTGTTTTATGACCAAATTTCTGAAGTTGAGAGCACCTTTCTTGCATCTGTGTAATTAGCAAGTCCCTCAGGCAAGCCTGTCTCCAGAGGAGATTACACTCCATTTCCTTGCTAACAGTAATAAAACACAATTTGTACATTAGCTCTGGGACTAAAAGAGTCAAAGATAGGCCACATATACACATGTGCCACTCTGTGCAAAATCCTGGTACGTGAGTCCTGGCTGTGACTTTTCATCTGTCATTCTTTTCTTTTGTAAATTTAGTTTTATTGTCAAGGTGATGTACAGACGGGTTACAGTTACATACAAAAGGTAATGAGTACAGTTCTTGTTGGACATTGTTACCCCCGCCCTCATTTTTCTCCCACTTTCCCTCCCCCCTGTGTCATTCCTTCTTGCAAGTGGAGACACCACCAGCAGTAGCAGTAGCAATTGAGTGGAAGTGGTCCTTTGTCTTCGGGAACCATTTTTGTCTTGGAGGTCCCCTGGCTGGACCTCATCTTGGTTGATTTTATTTCAGCACAAGAGGGAGGAGGGTGTAAACCTTTGGCTCGATTAGCTGTTGTCCTGGCTTAGAGAAGCCATGTGTCTGTGTGTGGATTTGTGCTTTGGGGGAGGGTATTGTTCTGCTCACTGCAACACATGAGTATATACATCCTACTTGCAACTTGCTGCTGGCCTATCTATGACCTGAATGTCATTAATGGGCTTCAACTGCACTTTTACATCAGTGTCCATTTAGTAAAAGGGAAACAGAAAATTGCACGTTGCATTTAAATACAACTAACATTCAATTAAGTAGAATAAATAAACACAGGGAGGCTGGAACATGTGTCACATTGATTGTGATCTTCTGGTGGTTCATCTTCACCCTCATTAGGGACAGAAATAAAGCTCTGCAGGAGACGAACCATTGTTTCCCCCTGTACATTTCTATGAAATGCATACATTTGTCCACCTTAAATTATTTCCTCCTGAGGAGACATCAAAATTTCTTCATGCCATTGTGAGGATCCAGATGACACTGACCTTCTGTTGAGGCATACAGAAAGGACATTTCAAGTATAAATACATTTCAAAACCTTGCAAAGTGATCTGAGGAATTAGAACATAACAGACATGTATTACAGGCGCCTAATAAAACTTACCCTTTGAAAAAACGTCATCTTTAAAGTTTACAAAGCATACTAGATTTTAAAGAAACTTATGGAAGCTACAATAATGGAGCATCCCAGGGGTCTGAGGAACTTGGGTAACTGAAAATCTACAAAGGCAAAATTTTCCAGCCTGAAGTTCAGCACACCACAGGGCTGGGCCGTCGAATGGGGTCTTTGTAACACACACAGAAACCTTGCAGGGCAGAGCATTGTTCATAGAAAAATTTATTTTTATAGAGTCATTGCTTATGAATAAGATGTAGGGTTAAGAATAATGATGGTGGGGAAATGTTTTAGGTTTGTGAAAGCAGCAAACTTGCCACATTACAGTAAATGGAAATGTAATTGCTTTTATCTTGATTGTACGGATGTTTGTATTTGTGAGCGACTAAAAACAATTTGAAAAATGTGCTGACTTTATGCAAAAAATTACTTGGAACACAATTAATTTCAGAATGCTTTTTAATTGAAAGCTGCCTGATGAGAATTAACATTGAAATCAATTACCTTCTCAAAAAATAGCTAAAAGTTGGGGATGGGGGGATTATTAGCAGGAGTGACAATCAGGAGTGAAATGTGTCACCTGCTGCTATTTAATAACCTCATGTCTTCTGGTGAGACGAGCTAGTGTTTGGCTGGAAACTGACAGCAATAGCATGTTAAGAGGAGGTTGTTCATCTTTCTGGGCTATGGAATTCATAATGTATTTATTTGTCCAACCCATGTAATGTTTATATGTAAAGTCTATTCACAAATGTCAGATTTTAATTGGTTGTTACATTTATATAGAGTAGATTTATATAATCATAATTCTGCTAAATTAGATACCACAATTTAAAAATAGTAATGATGTATATTTTTCCAACCTGGAAAATACATTTTAAGTAATTTTAACCCACTATAAACATTTTGGTAGTAGACTTTAGAATGCTTCCATAAATAATTTTTTAGGAAAGCAATAGAAGGGGGCACTGTTTGAACACAGGGTAATAATTCATACCAATTATATTGCTGAACATAGAATTGCAGGTCTAATAATACATCATAATTCATACCTTATGGTCTAATGGCAATTAAAATATCATTACTTTTTGCAAACATACATAATTGTTGGAATCTTGCTTATGTGGGAAAATAGTTGGTGCTTTATTACCCAGAATGCACCTCTGTCTACTTCCTACAAGAATACACTCATTAGCGAGTCATTCAGAGTGACCTTTAATGCCCACAAATACCCCGCTGATGCCTGTGACTATTAGTGCCCTCCTATTACTGTGGGTAATCACTGTGGAGTCTCTGTTGGTCTTCCTGTTATGTAAGCAGCATAGGTACATCCAGATGGTGCTATGCAGTGGTGAGCTCACCTCATCTCTCTCCATGGGGGAAGAAGGCCTTAACACTGACCCAAGAAACCATGTTTAAGAGGTCATCAAGGGCTTGCCTTCCAGCCTCTGATGATCAGTGAAAGTCCTCTCAAGAGGGTAGTTAATGTTGTTGATGATCACGGTATCTTATTGGGTGAAAGTCCCCCTTCAGGGACTTACAGACTTTAAAGTGATACCCAGTGTGGACGAGGGACACTTCCTCATATAAAGTCTTCATACAATAGACCTTTGTTGTTGTTGTTGATTGTAGAGCTTGAACTCAGGGCCTGGGCACTGACCCTAGCCTCTTTGTGCTCAAGGCTAGTGCTCTACCATTTAAGCCATAGCACCACTTCATTTTTGAGTGGTTAATTGGTCCTAAGAGTCTCATGGGGACTTTTCTGCCCAAGCTGGCTTTTAACGGTGATCATTAGATCTCTCCCTCCTGAGCAGCTAGGATTACAGGTGTGAGCCACCAGCCCCTGGCTCATACAATAGTCTCATAACAAAGTTTCACGCCACTCTGTTCCAGAAAAGATGACCTGATTTGTAGTGCTTTTAAGCTATCTTTAAAGAGAAGAAGTTGGCATTTCTGAAAATCAAGTTAAAATGGTACTTGGCATCGTATGGATCAGGGTTTATCTTCTGATGGACAACGTTGGTCTTAGTATTAATACAAAGACAGTAATTGCCTTGTGGGTACACACTAGTGTCACGAACTGGTTGCTTGCATGCTCCCTGAATTACATTGTGGTAACCTCATCCCCAGTGGCGGGATGCTAGGAGACAGGGCTTTGGGGAAGTGCCTAGGTCTTAAATTGGAACCTCATTATGGGATTGATGACTTTAGAAAAGAGCTCTCAGAAGCTTGCTTCTGTTCTTCCTCCTCTCTGCCTTGTGAGCACATTTAGAACATGGCTATCTGTAGACTAGGAAGCAGATCACCGGATCATGGGGAGTTGTGATCTTGGCCTCCCTAGCCAGGACCAGAGTTCTGAGGATAGATGTTGCTGAAAACAATTTGCTACTTATAAGATTTTCTGATCCATGGAAGGGAAAGGGAACCACAGAAACAGCAGCACAAAGGATGAACTAATGCAACAATGATACTCTCTATACACTATGTTGGAAATGAACTGTACAACTGGGGGGTGAAGGGGAGTGAGGAGGAGTGAGTGGGAGAAAATGAGGGAGGAAGTAACAGTGTTTAAAAAGAAATGTACTCATTACCTTACTTATATAACTGTACCCCCCCATTCATCATCTTTACAATAAATACATAAAACTAGAACAACCAACCCAAACCAATTTGCTACAGCAGCTTGAACTAGACAGTGTTAGGAAGACTAGATCCCATATGCTTCACACTGCCAAAGCAAGTGCATGCAACGTTAATGTCTTAGTTGCTCAATCAAGTTCCACTCTGGGCTAAATAAGTTCACCATGAGGAGGGTTATGCAAACATCCAATTCTATGGAGATTATTAACTGTCTACAACTTCCAGGGCATGGCCTCCAGGAAGCCTTGTGTGGATGAAAAGTGGAGTCTTTCCCGTTGCTTCTGGGCTGGGTTCTGGAGATGACAGAGGAACAGGCTGGAGAGTGGCTGGCTGAGGGATGGCTGGGACCAGGCTGGGGACCTACTTGTGACTGCTGGAGGGTAGCAGTGACTGTGTGTCAGCAGTGACCTCTTATTCTGTGTGTTTCAAGGCCTTCACCTGAAGACCCTAATGTGTCAAGGGTCAGTTGACTCTTAGCCACAGGAGGTGAGGACACAAAGCTGCTGATCTAGAATCCACATCCTCTTCCTTCTTCAGCTCACATTACATTCCAGACCACTGCCCACCTGCCCAGGTCACCCCCGGACCATGGATCCCAACTTTGCTCCTAAGATCTGGCTCTGGGCCTGGGCACCCTGCCTCACCTACACTCTGGACACACTGCAGGAAAGGCTCAGCTCACTGGTTCCCAGCTCTCCAGCAACCCTGGCACAAATGTGGCCAACCACCGGACGGCCTGTCCACTTGGGAATTTTGATCACAGTAAACTCTCTTTTGGAGGCAGTCATCTTCTTATCTTGGCATTGATAAATAATCCTGGTACTAATATTTTAAAACATCCACCACCACGAAGAAAATAAAATGACAGAAGGACATCATTGTACCCTTTTATTGGCACAGAAACTTTCCAAAGGCTGGTATGAATCAAAAGTTCAAAGTAGCAAGACAGGGCAGACTAGAGCCAGGGCTCAGAACTTGCGGACAGCCAGCAGAAGCACGTGGGTGAGACAGCAAGGTAGGCGAGAAAAGGGAAGGGAGCACAGCTTGGGCTCATGCAGCAGGCCGGGGGTGCACAGTGTCTCTTGATGCAGTGCTGCTCAGGCCAGGGAGATTCGGCCTATGTATGTCTCTGGAGTGTTGAGGCCTTAGATTGGGCTTCTAGCTGTGAAGTTGAAGTCATCCGTTTCACTGAGCACTGCAAGTATGCAAATATCCTGTAACCTCTGCCCCAGCCAAGAGGACGAAGATTCTAAGCAGGAAAAAAAGCCATGGGCAGAGCTGCGTTCTAACAGATGGCAAGGTCTAACCTGGGGACCTGCGGGGACCTGCCGTGGGTGGGTGCCAAGCTAAGCAACAACACAGTCTCCAGGCCTTTGGGTACTTTAGATTAAAAAAAAAAGGGTAGGTGGAGGAAAAGAATCCTAGAAATGACTTTTTAAAATCTATATTTTAAAGGAAGGGAGCACCACGGATTGCATGAAGTTATAAAACACAGTAATAAATGTGTAAAATAACCGACAGGTTTATAACCCCATAACACACAAACACCTACAAAATCCATGTCCTGCGCACCGAGTCATAATTCAGCCATCAGCTAGACAAAGGCCCGACTGGCTGGCTGTGCGAAGCCCCCAGAGCTGCACCTGCTCTCATTTCCAGCACCGCTCCAGCCACTCTCCTTATTGCGGGGCAGATGTGTAGCCCGACAACCAGAGTGGCACTGTAACATAGATACATACATGCAATCACACACATGTGCATGAGCATGTACACACACACACACACACACACACACACACACACACACACACTGAGATCTCGGAGTCAGGGTCCTGTGCTTTAGTGTAAATGCATGGAGAGATTGATGCAGCCCTCGCCGCCAGGCAGTTCTGCTGTGTGGACACCTCCAAACCATGTCAGATGGTACTGTCCCAGAGCTCGGAGGGCAGCCTGCTGCAGGAAGCAGTCTCAGGCTTCTTGAGAAGCGTGGGCTTCCTGCAGGGAGGTGGTGGGGGCGTGCGGGGCTCTGCATGCTGCAGGACATGTTGCCAGTCTTCCTGTTCCTCGCAGAGCTTCCGTCTCCAGTCCAGGAGCTCCCGCAGGGCTACACTTTCATTCTCTGAGAGCCTCAGGTGGTGGATGACCTGGGGGACAGAGAGGAGAACCAGAGTGTCAGCAGGTGAACAGGGGAGGTGACAGCAGCCATGAAGTCTGCAGGAGGCCAGGCAGGATGGAAGGAGACAGCGTTCTCCCCAACCTCAAGCCCCAAGGCCCAGAAGACAGCAGCAGCTGCAGATGGCTTTGAATGACTGAATCTGCATAAGGACTGGAACCAGGCGTTTAGGAGGCGGGCAGATGGGTCGGCACATGGCATGTCTGTGGATGACTGGGGAAGAACCCAGACTCCTCTGTGATTACCAACACTCCTGTTGACATCATGCGTTTCATTTTCACTTGACTTCTGACAGCAATGGATGCTCTCTCAGAAACAGAGATTTCCCAAGCTTCACTCCCTTCTATTCACATGGTTAAAACCCACCACCAGGGGCTGGGAAGGTGGCTCGATGGTGGAGTGCTTGTCTTGCATGCAAGACATACACAGAAAAAGCCGGAAGGGGTGCTGTGGCTCAAGTGGTAGAGCACTAGCCTTGAGCAAAAGCTGCTCAGGGACAGCACCCAGGCCCTGAGTTCAAGCCCCAGGACTGGCAAAAACCAAACAAACAAACCCCCCCTCCCCAACTATGATGAGCCAAGGATATACCCCCCCCCTTCTCACAAAGCTTGCTCTTGGCTGGTGTCTTAGAGGACAGACCCATTAAGAGATTGTTGTTCTGGGCAGCTGTTGCAAGATGTAGAGAGCTGCGTGCAGCCGCACCTGGAAGATGGTGCCGGCTTCCGCCCTCCGCCTTCCCGATGGCGAGTGCTCTCTGTGGTAAACAACTCCTTATATGGCTAAGGCAAAGAATCTGGCTTGCTTCGCGCACCTGAACCTATTGGTGGTTCCCACGTGGCGTATCAGGGTTGGCTACCCAGCGGGTACTTAAGGCTGTGGGGAATTCTCCCCGGAGTTGGGGTCAGAAGATTGCTCAAAGGTCCTGAATAAACTGCAGAGAGAAGAGTTCGGTGTCGCGTCTTCCTTGCTGGTCGAGGCGGTAGCGACAGCAAGAGATTGCCACTAAAGTGGTAAACTGGCTCTGTGTGAGGTGGCTCACGGTGCCCAAGGATGCCTGAAGCCTGGCTCCAGTTTCAAAGTGCACGCTCTAGGTGGGACAGAGTCAAACAGTGTGCCCAACTATTGCCATGTCCTCCATCAAACCCAGCCCTCAAAGGTGGAATGGCCTCTGGCATCTGTGAGAACATGAAATGTGATTGGCTCCTACCTCGGTTCACCAGGATGCTTGGGAACAAAACATCCTCCACTCCTAAATGGGCACAAAGGGCGAGGAGCTTTTGAGTCTCTGGGCACCTATTTCCTGCTAGCAGTCAGTACCCGTTACAGTAAGCTTTACAGATGCTAACATCTCTAGAAAGTAGAATCAAATGGGGTTCCAGTACTGGGCTTTGTGGTTGAAGGCTTTTAAATGTCTATGATTAAACAGTGAAGAGAAGAAAAGAAAAATGGATGGGTAAAAGAAATGTGAAACAGATACACATGTCAAAGGAGCATGGGAAACAGAGAATATAAAAAGATGCAAAATCCAGAGGCCTGAAACTTGCTTGTGCATTAATACATACAGAAGCTCAACAAATCACATTAAAGATAAACATACATTCTACCACCATTAGCAAACATAGACACAGGTACCAGGTAGGTCAACTTGCAATTGCTGAAAACCAAAAAAGAGGCAAAGCTTTAAATCCCACAAACTAGACACAGGCGACAGCCAGAACCACAAGGAGACTAGAAGCTGGCTTCTTCACAGGGACACGGGGAATCTGAAAACATGGATTTGTAGATGAAAGCAAACAAGCCAATCTCATGGTGTCAGCCGAATAAAAATGTTCCTAAAAATGAAAGGTAAGTAAAGATATGAAAACAAAAAAAAATAAAGAAATTTGCTGGCCGGGCACCGGTGGTTCACGCCTGTAATCCTAGCTTCTCAGGAAGCTGAGATCTGAGGATCGTGGTTCAAAGCCAGCCTGGGCAGGAAAGTCCGTGAAACTCTTTATCTCCAATAAACCACCAGAAAACCGGAAGTGGCACTGTGGTTCAAGTGGTAGGGCACTCTCCTTGAGCTGAAGAGCTGAGGGGCAGTGCTCAGGCCCAGAGTTCAAGTCTCCCCACCGATAAAAAAAGAAAAGAAAAAGAAAAGGAAATTTGCTATCTGAAATCTTGCATTAATAGAAAGACAAAAGGAAGGGTTTATTTTATTATGTAGGTAAAAGAAAATGATTTTCAATGGAAAAATTGGCATTTACATGGGCATTAGTAAACTCAGGGGTCAATATAAATTACATGGCTGGAATGCTTTGTAGAGT
Source organism: Dipodomys ordii (assembly GCF_000151885.1). Lineage (NCBI taxonomy): Eukaryota > Metazoa > Chordata > Mammalia > Rodentia > Heteromyidae > Dipodomys > Dipodomys ordii. Next base: position 8,337,875 of record NW_012267280.1, read on the forward strand.
GAAAATCATATAAGCAGCACAAAGTATGCCAACAGTAATCACACAATCCAGGAGGGAACACAAAGTATAGAATTAGGTCTTGAAGTTAAAGCAGTATTAGAGCAATACAAGTAGAAAAATAATAAAATATGTTGGAATGCCCTAAGCCAAGCATGAACATTTCATCCTGTGGTAAAACAACTGGAAAAATGAGACAATCTTTAAATAAAAACTTAAAGATTCAGAATCACAACAGGGGAAAGAAAGACTGGATAAATGGGATTGTATCCAACTGAAGAGCTTCTGTGGGGTAAAGGACATAACTACAAAGATAGACAGTCCACACAATAGGATAAAACCTTTATTAGCTATGTATGTATTAGCCCCCTCGGGGGCTGGGAAGGTGGCTCAGTGCTTGCCTTGCATGCATGAGGCCCTGGGTTCGATTCCTCAGTGCCACATAAGCAAAAAGAAAAAATCCGGAAGTGGTGCTGTGGCTCAAGTGGTAGAGCACTAGCTTTGAGCTGAAGAGCTGAGGGACAGTGCCCAAGCCCAGAGTTCAGGCCCACGACCGGACCCCCCCCCGCAAAAAAAGAAATGTACTCATTACCTTGCCCATGTAATTGTAACCCCCCTCTGTATGGTATTTTCACAATAAATTTTTTTAAAAAAGACTAAATATATAGCTTCCCTATGACACAGCAATCCCACTTCTGAGCATTTATCCAATGGACCACAAACCAGGCCACACTAAAGCTATCAGCACAACCATGTTCATTGCAGCATTGTTTACCATAGCCAATATATGGAAATCAACACAGATGTCCCTCAGTGGACAAATGGATCAAGAAAATGTGCTATACATATACAATGGAATTCTACTTATCCATTAGAAAGAAAAATATTGCATCGAATCTTAAGGAAATGGAGAACTGGAAAAAAATTATATTAAGTGAAGTAAGCCAGAGCCAAAGAAACATAGGCTGCATGGTTTCCTTCATTTGTGTAATTAGAATATGTGTACAAATCTACAAGTAAATACAATGAATGATTAAAATAAATAAATTATACATGCACACACACTGGGACATATTAGATAGGACTATAGACTTTCACATGTGAGGTTAAAGGAAGCTATACAAAGAAATGGCTGACAAAGGTTCAATAGCTATGTGCATATGATCATATAAAATAATATTCTATGAAATGAATTCCAAGAAAGGGAAACGAGACATTTTTCAGTTATCATTATTGTTGTTTTTGTTTTCTTTTCCTTTTGTCTTGTTTGTTTATTTGTATTTGGGAGGTTAAAAGAGGGCATGGAAAAGGTAGAATAAGGGTGAGCAAATACAACAGTAGTATTCACTAGACACTAGGTGGAAAATGAACTGGCTATTTCATGAGTAGCGTTGGGAGGGAAAAACTAGGAAAGAGCAATGGAAGGGGGGACATGATTCAAAAAAAAATTGTACTCAGGGCTGAGAAGGTGGCTCAATGCTTGCCTTGCATGCACGAGGCCCTGGGTTTGATTCCTCAGCACCACATAAGCAAAAAGCTGGAAGTGGCACTTGGCTCAAGTGGAAGAGTACTAGCCTTGAGCTGAAGAGCTGAGGGACAGTGCCCAGGCCCAGAGTTCAGTTCCTACAACTGACCAAAAAAAAAATTGTACTCATTTCTCTTTACCTGATTCATGTAACTGGAACCCTTCTGTATATCAACTCTACAATTACAACAAAAGGGACTGAAAAAAAAATAAACATCCAGTTCATTTAAGAGAAACCAAAAAAGGTAAAAGAAAGGATTAAACGTGGAGACGAATTCCTACTAAAAGAATCAAGTATAAAAAGTGGGCAAATGGAATGCACATCTTCTCCAGTGCCTGGTACCCTTCTTCTTTGCCTGGTATTTGAGGACGTGTGCCTGTCTCTTCCTGATGGCTTGGGTGGGAAGGGGGGTGGTTGGTAAATGGCACAACTCTGTCCTCACAGTAGGCAGAAAATGCTCCCAGCTGTATTTCTTCTGAAGTTTAAACTCTTTTCAGTGTGTTCATAATGTCTAAAGATAGACGAAGCGTGAGCCTGTCCCGAAGCTCCCGGCAGGAAGACCAACAAAGACCACATGGCTCAGTCAAAGCCGGGACGCAGAGCCCTTCGGCCTGGTGACTCTCGGGTGCAGCCGGCATAATGAGGCTTGTTGGGCGAGATTGTGACAGAAAATATCCCCAGTCATCTGAGTCATTGTTTCTGGGTTTGGAAGGGGGAAAAAATAGATCTCTCCCATTTGAAAGCTTCTTAGTCTTTTCTAAAAATACTTGAATTTTGAAGTATATTAAAAAGGTTAAACTAATAATATACACAAATGATTAGAACCAATATCCTTAATGAGGCTATGGATGGTTCAAAAATGTGGGAAGTACAGAATGCTATTCTTCAATCAACAAGCAAGAGCTTGTTCTTGACTGAGTAAAAACATGACAACAATGAACTTTCATCCAGAACAATCCCTGTTACCACAGGAGCCCAGTGGAATGTGCCTTGTTTTCTGTTATGGAGATGAATTCATACTGAGGGAATTCTACCAAGAATGTACCAGAGGTGCCAGACCACATAGATGCCATACTAAAATATTAACATTTTGCTCTTTATTTAAAAAAAATCACAAAGAATGTCTTAAAAGAAGGCTAAAAAATTCTTTGTAAGAAGGTGTGATAGAGAGCACTTTAAAACTGCAATTTGAAGAGGCTCCAAAGAGAATAGCAGTATCACCTAACAAATGATATTTAATCTGCTCCACTTAGATTTATTACATTTATTAGACTGTGAAGCTCAAGTATTGTATTTATCACAAGCAGTGAAAGAACACTGATACTTTAGAATAGGACACAAATGCAATTATGAGCGCTATTTCAATGGTGGTCCAGTAATATGGAAGCAATAAAAAGCATGTAAAATATTATCCCATGCCGTAAAAAATGTCCAAATCAGCATTAACCCATCCTTTATACCCACCTAATGCCCTCTGGGTAACAACTAAAGTGTGTATCTCTGCATTTACTATTATTTGATATTTCACAGTAAGTTAAATATTATCTTAAAAGGGCCATAGTGACTTTGTAAGGGAAAGTTTTATCTTGATACTGTTTTCGGAAGAGTTTTACTGTTTCAAGAATGACTGCCTATGAGGGATGCCAAGCTCAGTGTCTGCTGATTTTTCTCTGGCCAAAGGTTATCCTGCTTCGTTTGCATGATGAAGGGCATCACATCAGCATCCTTTAACCTAAGTCTTATTTTCATGGCTTTCCAACACTTGTGTGCTCCCAGCATCACTACCTCCGATAGTCATCTCCCTTTGCAATTTAGTAGTGAGAAAGCGGAAAGTCAAAGTTTATGGGGAAGATCGTAGGTGACAAATGCACCCAGGTGACAGACTTCAGAGATGGAGGCAGTTTTACAAAAGCTGCCCAACCGGACTGCTCTAAAGATGACAGGCAACTTTGTTCATCTATGACCAACTACCCAGGATTCCTAGGGGCACTGTGGCCTGGTCTGTACTTACAGCAGAAACATGTCCTCTCCCTTTCTCCTCAGGAAGGACTACAGCTGACTCTCGCACTTATTAATTCTGTAAACCTCTGAGCACCACAGCCATATCTCAAGCTCACAGCACGTGCAAGGACACATATAAATCACAAAGTGAATTAATCTCCCAGGGGGCTGGGGAATGCTCAAACAAAACTAGAGTTGCAAGAGGAAGATTCTTTATGGAAACACAGAAAACTACCATGATGGCTCAGAATAAGGTAAAAGTAATGGCTTCCTTCTGTCATGAAGAATATCTGGCTGATCTCATCTTCAAACATTCAGGACATTAATCTACTGTCCACTAGATACACCCTACTGTCAACCATCTCGTGTCTCCCAAGAACTAGAAAATATCAGTTACAAAGGAAGACAGTTTGATAAGGTGAGAGAAAGATGGAGTTCATATAAAGTCTTTCTCTAAAGTAAGATATTTCTAATCACTGACTTTCAAGGGTTACACAGAATAGCTTACAATCTAGAGGGACATACAACCGGATCTAAAGGGTACTGAGGCTTATCGCTCAGGTATCTATTTACAAAATTTATGAGATGAAGTAAGTAGTGTGAGATGAATTTCCTTGCTTTCCCATGGATAGACATTCCTGTGGACAAAACTAGTTATTCTAAATTAGCAACTTGTTGCTGAACTTTTACCTTAAGTCTTTCCCTGCCATGATGGAAATGACTTTGTTAAATAATTCAGATGTAAAGTCAGCTCGCCGTCCATTTGTCACAGAATTGATTTTTCTATTGACTATTCACCCAGAGGTGAAGGGGGGTATGTACTGACATTTATGGAAATTAAAAGGAGGAAGTGCCCTGGGTGGCTAACTAGTGAATGGTAGTGTTTCAAATGGAAACATGATTTTTATTCATTGCTAGTAAGAAGTTGGTGGAAAAGAATATGAAAAATAAAATTGGAAAGACAGGACTTTAAAACTAACGAAAACCTAAATGTATCTAAAAGACTGGGCTTAGAACAACCTGCTACTTGAAGTCCTGATTAAAAGGTTTGTGATGTCTACACTCCTAAAAAGCATCAAAATCAGCTGAAAGTGGAACTAGCATTTGTGGTTTTTGCCTGAAAAAAAAAAGTTGGTTCTTCTTAATACAGAAGAAATCATTCATGTACTGATTCAATTAAGTTCCTGCTGGGGATTATGTTTCCTTTGTAGTCTAAAGTTTAGATAAAAGGAAAAAAATATCTCTTAAAAGGCATGGTGAGTTACTAAAAATAAAAGTAGCTATATTTGGAATTTGGTGGATGAGAGGAATTTTAATTTCTTACCATAAAAAGTCAAGGACTATCCTTTTATAATAAATAAAGTTACCTTGGAAAATATTTTATCTAATTTCAATAGACATTTATTTGGACTTCTGAAGTTGATTTTAACCTCTCAAGACACAGTTATAAGTAAAAATGGATTCTGGTAAAAGGATGTAAATGATGTGCTTTATCATATGAACTGAGATATAAAGCATACAGTGGTACTGAAAATCATACCACGCAATGTATTTGTGACATTTAGGGGATGTGAGTTGTAATCTTTATATCCCCGTGGTGTCTGAGGGCACATGTCTCCCAGGACACCATGGTTGAGCAAGAAAACCACTCAACTATATTCATAGTAGTCTGGGCGTCCGGAACTTGAAATTATACCTTGCAGGCTACAGTACTGTCACAGAAGTTCCCCTGTGGATATGATTTCCAAAGATCAGATATTATTTCATGCTCTTGATCTCAAATACTGCACTTGCTTGATTTGTTTTCCCTACAATGCCACCCAACATCTGCTAAAGACGGGCTCTGCCTTTCAACAAATCTCATTTTCACTTTGTCATTTAAATTAAGCACATTCAAAATTACCTTGCTATTTGAGCACTGCTTGCTTTTTGGAAGACATATGGCCACAAAATTAAGGGCAGGGAAAAAGCAGAAGACAATGACTTAAACACAATTGATGACAAGTTGGACCTGCCTGAGACCTTCACTGCACCCCCGGAAATGTGGGATGTGCAGGTGGGAACTTCAATGGTTTCATTTTGTAATTTATCTTTTATATACTTTTAGTCTATTAGTTTTGACCAATTTGGTCAAAGCCCATGAATGAGGCTGGCAGTATACCTAGAATATGTATGTGTGTGTTTGTGTGTGTGTGTGTGTGTGTGTGTGTGTGTGAATGTGAGAATGTGTGTGTGTGAAAGATGGTATGACAGGAACACCATTGATTACATTGTACATTAACGTTTCTTATAAATAACATCTCAAAAAGTTTATCATTGGAAGATATGGACCAGGTAAGTCCTTTGCTATGAATGAGTAAAGACAGTTAAATATCAGAGTCTATATTTAGTTAATTAAGGACAGCAAACAGTAACACTTGTGAAATGCTAAGTCTAACACACGACAACTAGGAACAAAGTGGCCCCTGGCCATGCAATCATGGATAAGCCAAGAAGGGCAGCATGTGCTACTGGAAGCGCATTTCTCCCTCACAGAATGGCCAGGCCAGCCTCTCCTGAGTGAGTGGCCCCGCAGATGGCTCCCGATGCTCCCTGGTCTCTTTTTGGAGCAGGGAGGTTCCGGTGTTCAGCTTTAGGATAGAAAAGGCTGCAGAAGGTCATGTAAGGGGGTTGGGTGGGCGGAGGTTAGAAATGGTGCCATTGCTGTAGCTCTATTCCCTTGGCCAGTCTGTTGCATGACCGCTCCCAACCACAGAGCAACTGTGGCACGTGGCCTGGTTGGGTGAAGAGAAGGACCACCAGCCTTTGGGTCGGTAGGCCCATCGCAGTGCTTTCAAGACAGGGTTGGTGCCTTCAAGACAAGGATGCCAAGGAAACAAATGTCAAGAGGGGTTAGGAAGGAAAAGGAACAAGGTTTTGCCAGGGTAGCCTAAATATAATAGTGAATGGTTAAAATCGAGTCGTCTTCCCAAAAATAGATAATAAAAGTCACCTGCAAGTGTATAAAATTAATTTAAATCCACTTTGGGATCAAATGCTGGGCTTTTTATATCACTGACTGGATGACATTTTCCAATATTATAGTTCATCTGTTTTAGAACCTATTCCTGACGCAGTCAGAAATGCAACATGACAGTTTCAAATAATAATGTGATCACAGAAATCAGAAGAACAAGGCCCACTAGGTCTGCTGAGGTCAGAAGGAAAGTCTTCCTTCATTTCTGCATAGAGGGAGTCTTTTCTGTTGTTTTGGCCTAAGACTGTCATTGGCTTGTCTTTGTCAGATTACATGGAACCTGGCTTTCTGGAGCCCCGCTTAGCATCTTTGGATATTCCGAACAGTGATAAAGGCTCTCCCACTTACAGAAAAGGCAAACATTTTCCCTTCATGTACACTCTGAGCAGATCAGTTCCTACTGCTAGTGAGATGGATTTGAAAAGTCAGAAAACAATATGCTCACACACTGGCATGCTTCATTCTGCCTCCAGCTTTGGTTTATAATGTAAAACTTTCCCTTTTTCTAGACTCTACACTGGAGAGGCCCTCAGCTCTCTCTAGCAGCCATGTACCCTGTCTCACTTTTTCTTTGTCCCAGTTTCCTTGTAGATTACACACTTCCCCTAGGTAGTATTTACAGTTTGCTTCCTCATGCTAGAATTTAACTAGTGATAGGGCATAGGAGTTTGTTTTTGTAGATGAGAGTATCCCAATTAACCAGGCTTGTGTCCAGCAATAGAGAGGTCTCAAATATGGGTTGATGAATGAACCAGTGAGCAATGACTAAATCTCTGAAAATTAAACGTATATGCCTTACCGTTGTTTCATATACTAAGCACAAATACACACATATAATTACAGAGTTACACAAAGTAAAACCATGTACGTTGTTCTCTGGGGTCAACATAAAAACCTTCCAGAGCTTTTCCCATCCCATGTGACCTCACTTTATAAAACTTCCAATCAGCACAGAAAACCTGACTCCACTAGCCCCAGCCAGCCTGCCAGAGGTAGTGTTTACCAAATTTTTTGGGGGTATTTTCTTTTGTTACATAGGTTCCAATAAAAAATATTTAATAAAGCTAAGGAATGTTTTAGCAGTTTGATTCTCTTAATTCTTCTGGGGCTACTACTAGATGGTAATTAAATTGAGCCAGTAATTTATGGAGTACTTTGTGTTTGTAACATAAAAGAGATTAAGCTGAACTCGGTACCTATTCTGCATAAGCTCAAAAATGCATTAGGCTTTTTACGCATATGTACACATGCGTGCAAAACCACAATTCTAGAAAATAAGATACACATGCTGGGTGCAGTGGTTCAAATTTGCAATCCAAGGTGTTCAGGAGGCAGGTATCAATCAGGGGGATCAAAGTTCAAGGCCAGACTGGGCAAAAAGCTATGAAGACCCCAAGACTCCACCTCAACCAAAGAGCATAATATGGTGGTAAGAGCTTTCAGCCTAGTTACAGAAGAGACCAAGAAAGATCTAGAAAAATGATTATGATACCAGGCTGCCTAAGGCAAAAAAAAAAAAGAAAAAGAAAAAGGGGACCCAGGAGGAGCCCAGGGAAACCCTGGTGAGGAGAGTGACCTTGAAGCAGAATGTGAAGGTCATGGAAAAAGAACGGAAAGCCGTTGACTTCTGGCCCTACATTTACAAGTGTATTAGGAGTGAGTCATAGCTGCAGTCTGACAGAAAGAAAATAAATCATTGAACCCAGTGGTTAGCAGGAGACATGGGAGAGCTTGTGCTCCTCTCGAGGTTTATAAATTGGACCATCTTAGGTAGTTGAACTGGCACATGTACCACCCTGAGAAGTGCCCACACCAGCACGCCAGCCTTCCCGGGGCTTTGATGATGTGAGTGGCATCTGCGGTGGTATTGGTCGTCCCGTACAGCAGGCATACCTGGGAAGCCTGCGGCTCACCATCCACTGTCAGACAGCAGACACCCTGTTCTGGAGGAATCTATGGCCGTAGCTATGTAACAGTGTCTCTGAGAATAGTTTCCTGGCGGCAGGTGTGCTCGCTTGTACAAAGTGTGATGTACGGCCCCAAACATCACCATCTCCTGCACCTTTCATGAAGCCCAGATACACACAGCACCAGACAATACCGCTGCCTGTGCTGATGGGTGTGGGGGGGTGGGGAGGGGAGCAGATGTGGCTGGGCTGTACTCTGGGGCCTGAGATGGTCAGGTAGAGGAAGGAGAAGCCCCTTGGAGAGCAGGACTGTGTGCCTAGCACCCGTCCTGTCTCCACTAACTTGTTCCCTGCTGAGCATGTATTTTGTTTTATTAAAAATTATCTTTAGGGCTGGGAAGGTGGCTCAGTAGTAGAGCGCTTGACTTGCATGCCTGAGGCCCTGGGTTCGATTCCTCAGCACCACATAAGCAGAAAAAAAAAGCCGGAAGTGGCCCTGTGGCTCAAGTGGTAGAGCGCTAGCCTTGAGCTGAAGAGCTGAGGGACAGCGCCCAGGCCCAGAGTTCATGCCCACGACCGGACCCAAAAAACAAAAATTATCTTTAGGTATATAAAGAGGTTCCAGCTCAACGGGGCAGTCCGTGAGTACAACGGATCTTGCTCTGTGCCACCCTTACCAGCGTTCTCTCCCACTTCTCCCAAGCCCACCCTTCCTCTCGAGTTACTTGGCTCCATGTTCATAGGTACCCCGAATGACAAGCTCGTGGGGGAAGACACTCGCAAGGCTGAGCTAAGCGGGGCATGCATGTCCGATGAAGGCCGACTCATGATGGTGGCATAGGCCCAAGGCTTTACATTTCGCCCGGAAGTGACGCTCACAATAAGATACTGGAAGAGAACAATGTGATTGAAACAGGAAAAAAAATTCCATCTCAACAACATACCAAATTGCAGAATAAACGTCAAAAACCCATTTGCAAAATAACAGAGCCACACTGTTACTTGCTTTTGGCATGTGGCAGTGTGATCTGTGGAGGCACGGCACTCCACGGCCACGTGCAGCGTGCTCACTTCCACACCGGGATTCCCTTCAGATTTGCTAGGGATGGGATCAAAACTCAGCTCTTAATTTCTGTAAAAATGCAGTTTTCTAAAGCTAATATGACAAAAGCTTAAGCTTTATCGAAGTTGGGTGTTTTATAGTCCTTTGTTTTCTAAATATGTTAACTATATTAAGTATATATTAAAATATATTTCTAAAAATGTGTTTATGCTATACTAAAATATTTTTAAAAATTACATGCATGACATATTTGATCAAATTTTAGATAGGTGTTGCGATTTGTTGATCCAGTTAAGACTCCTACATGTGTTAGATCTCATCTAGTACGTTAAAGTTAGAAGTGGTACTCAGAATACTGACAGTGAAAAAGAGGAATATTACAATAATATAATAATATGAATAAGTATTTTTAAGTCCTTACAATATTCCAGGCAGCATGTTAGGCATACCACATATATTTTTCTTAAATGACCTGAAAGAAATATCAATTTTTTTATATGCCCATGTAAACACAGTTCTCTTTACCTTTCTCCTACTCTCCCTCCCTCCTTCCTTTTCCCCTCCACTCTCCCTTCCTTCCTTTCTTCTGTCAAAAAAATCAACAATCAATAAAATATTTCCTCTTTAAATGATTTATCTAAGTTACTTAACCAATATTGAAATGAACATAGCTAGAATTTCTGTGTAAACATGTTTTCTCAGTCGCTCTGCTATTCTTTATATGATACCATGGCTAGTTGTAAATTTTCCATCAGGATTTTGAGTATGCATCAATTGCTTTCCTGTTTAAAAACTGGCACCACTCTGATTTCCTTTCCATTTAATATTTCTCACAAATGGATTCTCCTCATTGACAAAAATTGTCAAGGTCTTAAGTACAAAAACATTGCATTTAGAAATATAGGCTGTCTGGGATATACATACAGTACCAATTTATGATGAAAAATATAGGATTTAAAAATGGTCTGAATCTCTATTTATCTATATAGATAGAATTACTGCTAATTCAGAGATTACCAATTAATTCACTGCTTCATTACTTGCATATAACAAATTCGTTACAAGGTGAGAACTGAGTCCCTGAAACTGTAAGCTCTAAAAGCATCATCTGTGCCAGGTGTTCTTCTATTTGATAGAAGACAGACAGACAGATAGATAGATGGATGATAGATGAATGGCTAGAAAGAAGCATATAAACTGATAGATTGATGGCTAAATAGAAGAATGATGGATGGACAGAAGAATGATAGATGCTAGATGCTAGACCAGTGATAGATAATTTTGAAAGGATTATCTGATTTCTATTCTTTGACATGGGCTTTAGACTCATCATGTAATGGAAGAATTAAATGTGACTATATTTCATTAGTTCATTTAACACACAATGTTTTGGTTCTGCGCTATAGTATATTTTAAGCAGTCCACAAAACAAACATAAAATGAATTTAGAAAGAGGGTATTGGATTTACTTAGTGCCCAGTAACTCTCAATTTTGCTGATATATGATATTGCAAAAAGGTTTCTTTGATGGTGCAGTAAAACAAACCACATAACAATTTGTTTCTTGATGTGGATCAATTTTATATTGATTGTATTATGGCAGTTGAGTCGAGAGTGGGCTAGATATTTATTAAGGTCTTGAGTACTAGATTGCCACTATTTTATTAAAGACCATCAATGACTTTGTATGATGAATATCTGGATATGTCTATTGTCCAAAACAACCTTTCATGTTCTTTTTCTTAAAAGCAAAAGAAACATTCTTTCAAGTTTGTCAGGAGAGAAATGCCCATAATAAACATCAAAGATGATGAGGCATGCAATACAACAGGGCTCTGATGATGAAGTGTGCAACCCACCAGGGCTCGGAGAACAAGCAGAGGAGAGGAACAGAAGAGTAGAAGGCAAAGTGGGTAAAGTGAAGTGGTAATGTAAACATAAACAAGCCACTCTCAAAAAAACAGCATCAGAAAAGAAAACAGTGCACTTTTCAATGTCACATGTGCACTTCTAGGAGATGCGCACGGAGGGGAGGGGTAGGAATCTCATTCAGGTTAGCCCCTCCCTCAGTCCCATGGCCACTGTCCCTCATGCTCGCGAGTTTGCCATATGTCCATACAATCATGGGCTTTCTGCCTCAAGCCATGGGACCCTCTGAGTTACAGAGAGATGCAATCCCAGTAGAATGTAAGAAATCTTTTTTCCTTCCTTGCACACTCTAAAGGATTTGAACATGCCAAATAGCACACACTTAAAAAAATATGACTCAAATCTCACAGACCATTACATACAGAACTGTCATATTGTAAATGCTGTCTAATTCCACAAGCAATTTGCAATGCTTTGCTAAGCTACAGAATTCCAGCGTTAGGTCCACAAAGCTGCCCTCGAGGGCCAGCAGGTGGGATTCCATGATGCCACATGTCCACTGCTGCTTTTATTCCTGCCGAGTGCTACAGAAGGTCATAAATATTTTACCATGGCTCACAGCATGGACATACGGAGCCTTCTACATCACAAGGCTAATGCTCCAGCTTTCGTTATTTCCAAGAATCTTAAGTGGCTTGTACTCCTTTCCTAAAGCCATCAGAGCCCACAAATGCATAAAAAGTTATGATGGAATATAACATACAGTGTGTTTCCTACATTTTTGTATGTGAGACTTTCCCCTATCAGATAGTGTTTCATGTCTACATTAACAGTAAGGAGGGTTGGGAGTGTAGCTCAGTGGTAGAATGTGTGCTTCCATGTACTACCCTAGTTTGATCTCCAACACACAAAAAAATATTAGAAAGAATGACATTGTACTATTTGTAAAGAAATGAAAATATCAGGAAAAAAATTATGTTCAAGTGAAGTAAGCCAGGCCAAGAGAGACAAAGGATGCATGCTTTCTCTTATATGTGGAAGCTAGATTTTGCTTATAAGCAAATATGTTGGGTGGTATGCAACTACATACAAATATATGAATGAAATATGGTAGTTCCAAGGGGGAACCCAAATAGTGTAATTCCATCAAATGGCAAAGTCAAAGTCCAGAAAAATAAAACACCAAGAAGATGGTAATTGAAACGGGTAAGGTACTTGAAAGGGAGTTATGGGGTGGAGAAAAAGGAGAATGCAGCTAAGGATTCAATGTATACCCTGCAAAATTAAGAAGAATGAGGGCAGGGTGGGGGAGGGGAGGGATGGGGGAGAACACTGAAAAGGGGTGACACTGATGAAGATGCATTGTATTCATATATTGCCTTGTTAAATGGCAACTCTTTTGTACAACTACTTAAAGATAATTTTTAAAAAAGGAAAGGAAATAAAAGAAATCACAGGTATATTCAGCAGGGCCAGGCCCTTATTAGGAGGACAAAAAGTTAGCTGGAAAGGCCAGGCCGTTGGGCTAAGTGGTCCTAGACCTGTGTAGGCTGGTGCTCCTCTGCTGTGTTTGCACCCTAAGGTGCCACATGCATTCCTTCATTTCTGTGTTTTACATGTCCCTCTCTGTGAATGGTAGATAGATGGACTGGACCCAGATCTGTGTGGCTGTCAAATGGAAGAGGGGAGGGGTCTCTCCCAATGTCTGTTAACTGTGGTTTCATGGGATGTGAAACAGACCAGTGGCCAAAAGACCAACCCAAACAGAAGTCGCCACCACACCCAGTGTCTGCTGTTGGTCACCTAGGCTTTTATTCTGAACCAAAACATCTTCCAATTTCTGGTCAGTTGTGAGGTTTGAACTCTGGGCCTGGGGGCTGTCCCTGAGCTCTTCAGCTCAAGGCGAGCACTCTACCGCTTGAGCCACAGTGCCATTTCCAAAACGTCTTCCAATTTCTGAAAACACGGAATGACCCTCCACTCACTCCTGTTGTTTATGCCTGGCTTATTTCCAGAAGCAGAATTCCTGGTGCTAACATCTACTCCCATTATGGAACTAGTGAAGTGTCCAGAAGATCGCTCATCAGTTTTTTTTTTTTTTTTAATCTGTGACAACATCCACACATGTTAATCTTCATTTAGAGGATGTCGTAAGTCTCCGAGGATGCGAAGTAACATGGACATCCTTGAAGAGAGATGGTGTATTTGGTTCACATTTTGCTTCACTGTTGCAGGTCTAATCCCACCGCAGTGCCCTGTTTGGTTTTATGGCATTCTTGTTGATTCCTACTCACAGAAAATCTCAAATGCAGCACGCCTCCGTGTATCCATGCTTCCTCTATAAATGTCAAGCAAGGGATAAATTCTGGACGACGTGTGGCCATTAAACCCCAGTGTCACATAACTCACAGCTCCTTGACCCCATGAAAGGAAGAAAACAAGCCTGACTGGCCGTTTCCTTGGGAGGAGACCAGAGCCTTTGCAAACAAGTTCCTGTGAGAACTGGGGATGGGAATTGATTCTTGCCTGCCATTCCCCGTCTCTCTGCTTCTTACACAAACACAAAACCAGGGAAGACTGGGGAACCACTTCCCTCAAAAAATCACTGCTTCCTAACAAATGGGGCAATGTCTTTCTTTCTGATGGAGGCATAGAATTCCATTGTGTATATATACCACATTTTCTTAGTCAAGCGGAAAAGGTCAGATAATGTGATGTTAGGAAAATGAACCCTTAGATAGGTAGTTTAATGTTTTTTTTTCTTTCATGCATGTGTTTCTAACACATTTATAAGATTATTTCTTTGTTGCTTTGTATGTCCCTCCCCCACAGTATAACCC
>NW_012267280.1:8352258-8377416 GCF_000151885.1 Dipodomys ordii
CTGGGAAGGGAGGTGAAGGGTAAACAAAGGAGGAGGCTGCAATGCTTGGTAAGAAATGTATGCATTATCCTGCCCATGTAATTGTAACCCCTCTGTACAGCATGTTCACAAATAGAATAAAATAAAAAATTAAAAAAAAATAAAACCTAAAAAAAAAAAATCACTGCTTTTCTCTATGGCCCACATTGTAGCAGAGGCCTAAGGAGGGCGTGGATGGCCTGGATCCTGCTCTAACACAGAGGAGTAACAAAAATCAAAGCAGTGTTCACTACAGAAAGCAAGCTCTCCCAGGAGCTCCCAGACGCTTACAATGTACTGGGAAGCATCTCTAAGGCAGGGAGGGAGATTAGGGAAATCTGTTATCACCAGCAATCGCCACAGCCAATAGGTCAGTGAGTGATGTCAGCAGACTATAAGATTTATTTTTAAGATTAAAATTATTGATCTTCGTCACTCTCTCATGATTGTTATTTAAAAAAAAAAACCCCAACAACTTGGCACCTATAATGTGGCTGTGCCTATACAATCCGAATATTCCAGTGAAAGTGATCGTTTGTTGGTCAGTTGATTCACGGAATATGTAGACTTGGCCCAGTTTGTTAAGATTTTTTTTTATGTAGACAATCGAAAAAACAAAATGATGCCATAGCTTCATGCAAGAATGCTATGGCTTATGTAGAAGTATTTAAAGTATTGGTAGTCAAGTACGTATTATGGACTTTAACTGTATATTTTTATAAAGATAATTGTTAAAAGCAATCTTTGAAAATACAATGGCATGGAAACAACACTAATTTTATCACGTAGATCCTCTCTCTAGTATTTTTATTTGCTCTTGAGCGGTCTTTATCATGGTGACCTGTCTGAGCCAAACTCTGTGAGCACTGACAGGAAATGCGCGGTATGAGCAAGGGCTGGGGCTAATGTCCTCAGCGGGACCTCACTGAAGTGAGAGCTGCCGTAGCTCAAATGAAGCTGACGCCACAGAACACGAGATGCCGAGATCTGATGACACACTGTAAGACTGCAGATGCAGCAGGGTTTTACTTCCCTTCTCTGGTCATCTATAATCTCCTTTTTTAGCTCAGGCCACATGCACAAAACATATCAAGATCTTTCAGGAAGCTTTATGCCACTAGCACCGGATATGACTTTGAATACCATCATATAAGTTGTGTCTAGAGTCTTCCATTACAATAAGCATTCATTTTATTTTGGACATTATTTTCTCTTCTTTATGTGTGTGTGTATACACACATATGTACATATATGCACTCATATATATACATATACAGATATACATACATATGTATATAGGTGTACATACACATATGGATGTACACATATATAGATGTATATTATATATACAGATATAGATGTACATACACATATATATTGTAAATAAACCAAAAATTGGAGTCAGCTGAGATAGAGGAGAGAGAAAAGTGTGAAGTTGAAGAAGCCTAGGCAGAGCTACCCAGCCCAGGATAAAAGAGTGTCAGCTAGCACTTAGCAGCTTTCTGTGGCGCTCACTTGACCTGCTCTGCACGAATGAATGCGTACCTGTGTGGTGTGACTCTCCCGGTGCCTTTGGAAGGGCGGGGGCGTGGGGCGGCTCTCACACAGCTGGGGGAAGCTGTCATCATCAGGCTGACCTGTGGGCCAACAGTAGCCAGCGGTTAAGTTGTGTCTCTGACCCCAAATGAAGTCAGTTTTGTACTTCTTAAACACACACACACACACACACACACACACACACACACATATTTTCATGGGCAGAAACATGAGCAAACAGTAGTTGACTATTAAACTTAATAACAGAACATGGGACTTACAAAGCATTTCTGCCTTTTTCATTTACTAAAAGAGAAGATCTGCTGACAGATATACGTTATACTACATCATATATAAGCTGTGAATATGGTAACAGACAGAATGATGAGAAGAAAGACACGGTGGTAGCATAAAGAAGGCAGAGGAGGAGCTTTCCTACAGGTTGGGAGCCACGGCAAAGGCAGGCAGGAAGACGTCTCCCCTGCTCACTCCAGGAAGCAGGGGGCCCTCATTCGCAGGGATGAGGGAGGAAGAGCACAGGTGAAAGGAAGGTAAGGCGTAGGGGAGGGTGTTCGGCAGGGGGTTCTACTGTGCTGAGCAGGGAGGCCCCATGAAGGAAGGAGAGCACGTGCTTCCTCCATGCACCAATCATAACCAATTTTACAAGGGTGACCATGAGCTCCCAGAAACTCACCCGTCCCTCCCCAAATGACGCAGCCGTACTTAGGAGAAACAGAGTGATGTTCATGGATTACCGTCCAAGACAGAAGCCCGGCATCTCCACTCTAGCATGGGTGCCGTGCAGTTCTTTGTTCTGGGGCACCCGGGCTACTATGTAGGCTTTGCCTCCTTGGGCTCCCAGCACCAGATCCCAGAGGCACCCTGTCTCATGACACGGTGTTCTAAACACAGCTAGAGGTGCCCAGGGACAAATTGGTCATGTTACAATGGTTAGGAGGGTGGTGTCATGCACGCATCTCCACAAGAGACCTGATTTATAAACATGAACAGATAAGTAACTGCCCCACGGGGTGGACTGGACCTAGAGAACTTTAAACACTGAAGCAATTACTCCTCTCCTTGGAAAGCATAATTAGTGAGCACAGTTTAATTGATTAAACATATACATGATTCCTAAATTAAAAATCATTAGAAAATCACTGTGCATTTTTCCAATTACAGCAGAGCATGTGCTCTTTGGGGAGGTCCTGCCAGTCAATCTTCTGGTTAAATGGACAAATATGCCCAGGAAAAGGGGGTTCCCTGTCAGGAGACAGGCCAGCAGCTGGACCCTGACACAAGGTCAGATGGGGTCTGGTGAGAGGGAATGTCCTCAAACAGAACCCATAGCAATGTCCTAGAGATCAGGAGAGGGTTCATGGGGACTCTGGAGGCAATAGCAGCAAGTAAGACTCCAGCCATGGAGTTCATGTTGAAGTAATCCAGAATTTCAGGAATTCTGAGGAAGTGAAGATGGGGTCCTGTTTACAATTCCAGGCAACTAGGCAGGGAGTTGGCAAAAAGAAACAAAACAGGCTTAAGACCCACATCTAAGACTCACTCACCTGTTGAGGTATTTATGGGATGGAGCAGTGGGGGGGGGCGGTAGGGGGAGAGGGAGGGCTGACACAGCAGCATGCATCTCTAGATCACTGGTCTCTTACCGAGCCAGGAGATCTGAGGCAGAAGAAAATTGTTAGCTAGTTTTCCAAACTCAGCAATGATTTAGAAGGTTGCTTTTAGAACTGAAACAGAAGCTCAGTTTTGATTCTAAGGCACAGACCCAGGACCAAAGAAATCGTATCATGCATATCACATAGGTTAGTTCGATTAAATTGGTGCTAAACAGGCAGGGAGAGAACCAAGAACCAAGCAACGCCTTTCCAGGCCCTCAAGAAGCTTAGCATTTGGGGCAACAACATTGGACACCATGAGAGGGTGGGTGAGGTGAAGTAGGAGTGCGGGAAACACTGGGTGGGGGGCAAAACCTCGGGGTAGCAGAGTTCATTTGGATGGAAGGATTTCAGGAAGCTTCCTTGCAGTCTTGCTGCGGACCTGGGATTCTTAGAGTGTGGAAGGGCGAAGGGAGCTGAATCCGCACAGTTACCACAAACAAGATGATGTCCGACGGTGTGCATTCATGCATGTATACTCCCACCAGGGCTCTCTGGATGGCGGGTTGCGTCTATCTGAGCTGTGGCAGATGGAAGCCATGAGGCGGGTTCCCAGCTCACCAGGGTTTGGTTTTGACCGGGCCAGACTCGATACAGTGTAGGAATTAATTCAGGGCATACCAAGAACTGGGCTCTGTGTGAGTAGGCTCAGCAGGGCTTCTGCTCAGCCAGCCTGGACCAGCACAGATAACCAGGCTGTGCAGAGGCTGAGTGCAGTGCACAGAAAAACAAGACCTTCTCCTCCCGGTGACAGATAAATGCAGGCCCAAATGGAGCAACTGCCTTCTTTAATTGCTATTTTTTCCCTGATGCTCAGCAATAAAATGTATATTTATTGAACAGCCAGAAAGAAAATCATACTGATCATAAAGTGCCCTAGTTGGAATTTTTCTTTAGATCTCCGTTTCTCCACTAAATAAGCATCTTTATATAAACAATATTTTGTTCGCTAGAGCCAACATATTCTAACACTACGAACTGCTTTCTAATCTAATGATAAATAACCACAAGTCCAGGGAATAATTAAGTATACAAAAAGAGATCTAAGTCTCTGTTAACATCAGCAAAAGGATGGCAATTAAAGTAAGTGATAGCTATAATTACCCACACATAACTATATTTCATCAAATGAACAAACAGATAATTATTTCTGGGAGGCAGAGGTAGCATACAGACCCTGGAATCCCAAGGAGAGATCATTTCCTAGAAAAATAGTATGGCTTCTCATTCATGTAGAACTTTATTTTAAACATTTACTTTCATCGCGTGCTTTTAGTTAGAAAGATCATTGATGATACTATGCACATTAGGCATCAATGCTCATCATTGCCTTTGGAGTTATCGCAGTCCTATCTATGTAGAAATGTGTTCAGTTTGGACAGTACTGAGTAGGGCAAGGTTTTTTTTCCCCTAGCACTCATTAGCTCATTTGCAAAATTCATACTAAACTCAATTAGCAAGTGTACACTGAGGATTGCCATCTAAACAGGTGAAAGCAGCATGTGTTTGTTTATCTGTTTTCTTTGCTTTTTTGGTGGTGTTGGGACTGAAGTCAAGGCCTCTTGCTCGCTGGGCAGGCACTCTCCCCCTTCAGCCATGCCTCCAGCTGCTTTCTCAATTGGTTGTTTCCGAAGGAGGGTCTTGCTTTGTGCTCCAGTGGTCTGGGCTGTGATCCGCCTACTTGTGCTTCCCACCATCTCTGAGGATGACAGACAAGTGCCACCCTGCCCACAACTTGTACCACCAGGCTCAGTCTTTTGGCCCAGGCTGGCCTTGAACTTAGACCTTGAGATCTCTGCCTCCCAAGTAGCCAGGATTAAGGCTTGGGTCATGGCCCTTAGTAAGGTGCTTAGTTTTCAGTAACTACTGGGAAACATCGCAACCCAGGACTTCCAGGGATCTACCAAAAGAGCACAGCAGTGGCATGCCAATCTGCCTCGAGAGACTGAATCCTTAACTGAAATAACATTGCTTCTGTGTGCATCATTACTCTCGGATGTTCAAGTAACTGAGAGCCTGCTAATTTTTTTCATGTTCCTCTGTTTAAGGGAGGTGTATAAGTCTGTGACAGGATTTGAACACAATCTATTTGTTATACACATTGTAGTTTTTTTCCTGCACATCTGTCATTTGTTTATTACATATCATGGACTTAGAAATGATTAGGCATACAATTCACAAATTGTAGTGTAAAACCTTTATAGTACTAAAGAATTAATTTTTTGGTATTGATTTTCTATGAAAATATTTCGTGAATGTTTCTAGTGTTGTCTAGAGAATGTTGCTTCTTCAGTTAGCTTTTGGTTTTAAATTTTGGGGTAAACTCACAGCTATTTGTATTAAGACCCTTTCCCAAGCTATAGCTATGGTCAGAATGATTAAATATATGGGTACAAGGACGGTCCCTTTTTTCTTCCCACCCTCTTTCCCTCTCTATTTTGTAAATGGCTCCTTCCTTTCCATCTTGTATAAAGCTCTTCCTGCCTTCCTGCCTTTCTTTCTCTTTCTTCTTCCCTTCCCTCCCTCCCTCCCTCCCTCCCTCCCTCCCTCCCACCTTCCCTCCCTCCTTTCTTTCTTTCTTTTCTGTCTTTCTGTCTGTCTGTCTTTCTCTTTCTTTCTGCCAGTCCTAGGGCTTGAACTCAGGGCCTGGGCAATATCCCTAAGCTTCATTGTGCTTAAGGCTAGCACTCTACCACCTGAGCTACAGCACCACTTCCAGCTTTTTCTGGGTAGTTTATTGGAGATAAGAATTTAGACTTTGCTGCCTGAGCTGGCTTTGAATTGTGATCCTCAGATCTCAGCCTTCTGAGTAGTTAAGATTACAGGCATAAGCCACCAGCATCCAGTCTTTCTTTTTATATTCCTTTTCTCTTTAATAAAAAAATAATTCTCAATGCCTATCCTCTAAAATTAAGACAAGTGAGGGAAGGGAGGAGTTATAAATAAGATGCTCTCCTATATTTTCTTGTATACGTTTTATTATTTAATATTTAGACTTATAACCCACAGGATGTCTGCTGTGAGTGGTGGCGTTCCAGTCACAAGTCATCTTTCTCTGGCTGAGTGACAGTCGGTTATTCTGCCTTTAGTGCCCACAGAGGAAAAGTGCTTATTTATGCCAGCTGGGGCCTTTTCTTGTCTTTCTCCTTCAGCTTTTTTAATCACATTATCTGGAAAAGTTAGTGCAACACTGGAATTATTTCACTTTTATAATGTTGGGAGAATTTGCACAAGAAGTTCTGAGAGTGTACCTTGTAGACAGATGCTCAGTTTGTTTAATGTTTACTTACGCTATTATTTAGCTATTTCTATATCTGTTGTTTGAGAACTCTGCTTTCTGAGTATCCAGGTACACATCATCATACTCAGACTCCATTATTATATTTTATGTTTCTGATTAGTTTGGAAACTGTGCACCCTATTTGCATTCTCCCGGGGCTTTCCTCAGGGGGCGTAGTTGGCAAGTTAGATTTATCGGGGTTTGATATTAAACAGTAGTTTCCCTCCTTCCTGACTTCCCTTATTTTAAAATTAAAAATCTTTCTAGTATTGCTGAGCATTAGGAGCATACCAATGTGGAATTCTTCCTGTTATTTTCTAAAAATATCCTTACTTCCCTTCTGATCTTTACAGGAAAGTTTCTATGATTAGTAAAATATCTATGTTGACAGTTATTCTAACTGAACATGTTAAAAATGTCATTACACTTTTCCTGGGATCTCTGTTGTGCCCCTTTGTTACAACTGATCATTTTTGAACATCTGGCTGCTTTAAAGATTCATGCTTGGTCTTTAATTTATAAGCATCTCCTAATGGTAGACTGACAAGTGGTCTCCTTTCTACTTTTCAATTCAAGCTTTGCAGAAATGTGGGGATTTATATTGTCTCACTGAGGTTGGATAGATTTGGGATGGATGCTCAGACACGGGATTTGACCTTTGCAGATGTGAACAAGTGGGCAGTTGGTCTTTAGCAGGCACCCCCACCCTCTATTTATCTCCTGCCACCGCCCAGCACTGCACCCAGTCACCTGCTTCTTGTCCCTTGAGTTCTGTCTCTCCAGGTTGGAGATGCAGAATCGTACTTACAGGGTGATTGGAGCCAGACTGGTTCAGTGCAAGGCCTCTGTGCCCAGTGTAAGGCCTTTGTGCAATACTCGGGGGGCAGGGTAGGGGGGGTGGGGTGGGCCATCTTGAAGATGGTGGAGCTCATCCATGTGGTAGCTATACCTGCTCAGGCCCTCCGGTTCAGAATGCCCTCTCAGACACCAGGGACTGGATTTGAGGACATGCTTCCGACATATAGAACACACAGCAGTGCTGCATTCCATGGCAAAACCATAGAGAAACCTCAGCTCATAGGAGCACTCTTGGACTTCTTGTCTGGGGAAGGCAGCTTTCCCTTGGGGACAGTGCTATGCAGAGAGGCCTATGCAAGTGGGTAAGGCTGGCATCTCTCTGTCACCTGCCACTAACCACCCAAGTTGTAAAAACACTATCCCTTTGTCCTGTGTGAAGATGACCATTGTTTTGGCTCAGGATGAGCCAGACAAGTCGTAAAGCTAAGCCACACCACTTGCTGACACCCAGAGAACAACAGCTCAGAGTCACTCCCTGGCTTACTCCGTCCACAGGTGCAGGGATGCGTGTCACACACCAGAGGATAACTGCTATCCTGGCATCGATTGAGGAGGCTGGGCTTGTGTTCTTTTCTTCCCAGCAGAGAGCGTGAAGCAGCACCCCTAAGTCACATGGAACCACACACTTCAGTACACACTACCACCGTGGGTCTCCACACTTCCTGGCAGGACACAGCCACCGGGGCTTGGCTTCTCCACGCACTCACCAGAGCCTGGAACATCGCTCACATTCCTCACCAGAACATTTCCAACCCCTAGGATCCAAAGACCTTCTCATCATGTCTCTAAGACAACTCCCATTCCTTTCCTTTGCTTCTGCGTGGCTCCTTTTAGAGATGACCTTGCTCTCCTTCTTTGTTATTTTTGTATAGTTTTCAACAACTGGGTCTAATTAAATTTAATTTCATCCTCTGGTATACTTCATTTGATTCCTCTATTCTATCAATTTCAGTATATCTATCTCACTGTTTTGTTTGATTTCTCATATCTGATGAATTTTCACATTTAATAAAAAAAAATCTATCTGAGCAGGCCTCCACATAGCCACACTTTCTTTAAGGAGTATGTCTTTGAACTTCAAACATTTTAGTCCCTGTGGATAAACTACAACTGACTTTTTTTTGGTAGTAATTTATGACTTTCCTTCTTATCTTGTATGCTATGCATTCAGTTCTTTTAGATTGTGTTGGACTTCATATTTGGAAAAAGTAATAATAGTTTTAAAGAATACTTTGAAGATGATTGTTGTTTTTGAGGATAATCACTGCTGTGTCCTGGGAGTACAATGCTCCAACTTTGGAGGTCAGAGTCCCAGCTGATTGGTGGTCCTGGTAAACCAAGTTAGGGTGGCATTCTTCAAAACCCCACGCCTAGCCATGGGTGAACCTCAGCTTAGGCTCTGTCCCTGGAATAGCAGTTGACAGAAGCAAAAGTGGGCTTCTTGCTGCCTGCTCTACACTGAGGAACAGCGCCTATGTTCCTGAGAGAAGAGACTGGAATGGGGGAACAAGGCCCAGGCTGACATTGCCCCCTAATCCCTTATTGCAGAACCTGTGACAGTTCTCCAACACCTTTAATCAGGCAGAGCAGAAACTCTCTGTCCAGTTCTCTGTGTGTTCTCAAGGAAGAATGGTTTGGGTTTTATCATCAGCCATTATGAGAAGACTTAGGCTTCTTTTATGAGTGAGAGGAAATATCTGTTGATATAACTTCGAATAGCAATGACCAAATTAATTTCTACGTTGTGTACTCACTCACTCACGCCCTTAAAGCACCTAGACACGGCTTAGCATTTGTGTTCCTTCCATAGCCTCCTCCTTCCCGTGCTGAGTTGTAAGAATGTTTTGTTTTAATGCAAAGCAGTGAAGAGCATCCATTTCCTGTAGGTCAGATTAATTTTATACTGGTTCTTACAGACCAGCACTGCAGAACCTGAAATGGCAGCCAAGTGGCTGCAGCTTTTCTTCCGCAGCCTAAGCAACGAGAGGCCCACAGTAATTCCTGCAGTTTCCAGAATTTCACAGTTTCTATCCTATTTTTTTTCCAGTTGGTAAGCCTACTGCGGTTTTGTATTTAAAATCCATTCTCCCTGGTTTAAAGTTTCATCCGTTCATTTCTGGGTTTGAAAGAGCTTACCGTTAGAGACAGGATTCCCATTCTCAGCAGTCACAGCACTCGAGAGGGAATTAGATAACTGAATTCCACTGGTATTTGCGTTTCTGTCTTGAGTCTCTGAAGCAATCTCTAATGTTGAAGGATCATCCCGGCTAGTTAGGTTCATGTTAGTTTCAAAACCTAAAGTGAATTTTAGAAATAATTATTCTTCTCTGATAAAAAGGTCTGAAAACCTGAGTAAAACACTGGAAGAAATAACACTGATCCAATTGAGTATTAGTTACATCCCAAATAAATTCACAATTATCCTTAATTAAATTATATCATAGTCACCAGATTTTTGTCATAACATTGCTATTTAGTGCTAAAAATCAACTGTAGGCCTTGTCATTTAAAAATATATTCATAGAGAATTTTTTAGATAGGTTAAATATATAGGACTGCTCATTGTAGGAGGGAAATCAATTCATCCAAGTTCGGTGTTTTCTGAGCTACTAAATGTAAACACAATAAAGCAACCTTACAGCTTTGAAAAAAACCAATATAATTTCAATGTAATTTCAATGTTTTCCTTATCCATCTTGGAAAATTAAAATTCAAATACTTTAAGATGTTTTCTGTTTACCAGAGTAATGAATTACATATCCTATGTACATCCTGAGATGTAGGAGCACAGAAACCTCTCCAAATTCAGCTGAGGACCAAATAAAGGCATTTAGAAAACTACGCAGTATTGGTAAAGTAAAATGTAACAACTACTTAGACTTCGGAGGCTGACTTCTATACAAGGTTCCTGAAGTCCTCAGGCAGTCTATAAGTCATTAGCCCTCAAAAATACTTCATCCTTTTCATTTAAAGAAGGGAGAGCAAGGCAAGGAGGGAAGGAGGGAGGAAACGAAGGAAAGCAGAAGTCCCAGCCCTGCAGATCTGGTCTCGCACGCTGCTCTTGGCTTTTCCTGACCTCTCTTCAGCATCTCCCCTGGCTCCCTGGGTTCCACACTGCAGTGATACTACAAGCAATGGAGCTTGCCCATGAAGCTCCACACTGACAGGTCCCAAGGCCACGAGAAGTGCATTCCCTCTGCTGCCCGTGGCATGCTCTTCACTCAGCCACCGCGTCTTCTCCTTCGCCGATCAGGGCCTCACTCAGTCGCCTGACTTACATTCACAGAACACACACAGCTCTGCCAAGAAGATGTGCACAAAGGCTTAGAGGTCAAAAATACTGGGTCGGTAGGATGATCCTAAGTCTCTTTACACACACCCTAAATATACAAAGTAATCTCGGATAAAAAGAACAAAGCAAGAGTAATCCAAAGAGTATACTACGGGCATCAAAACAGGCACCCAGACAAGGAGCAGAGTCTAGAATAAATTCACATGTCTGCAGCTGAGTTTCCAGGACAGGGAGAAGAATATGCACTGAAGAAAGAACAGTCCTTTCAGTAGATGGTGCTGGCAAAATTGGATGACCTCATGCTGAAGGATAAAAGGATACCCTTGTCTTAACAGTTAAACGGACCACTTCAGCCTGATATCAAGGGTTTAAGGCTGGAGTCCTAGTTATCCAGGTGATTGAGATGAGCAAGGTCATAGTTCAAGGACAAGCTTGAGTCTTGATGTATGATTGTCTACATTAGAAAATTTTAGACTGCAGGTGTGATTCAAGTGATAGAGCCTATAAAATTCAAAGCTATGAGTTCAACCCCCAACATAAAATCTAAAAACTCTTCAAATTTAATTGAAGACTTAAATGTGAGACCTGACACTACGGGACTACTAGAGGAAAACACAAGGGATATAGAGAGTAGCAGGGATTTTTGAGGGGCAAGAGGAAAAGCATAAGAAACAAAAGCCAAATTAGTGTCGTCTCAAACTATAATGCTAGTACACAGCAGAGGAAGTAATCAACAGAGTGAAAAGACAACCTACAAAATGGGGGGAAAAACCTGTAAACTACATATTTAACAAAGAGTTAATGCCCAGAATTTACAAGAAACTCAACAAACTCAAGCAAAATTAATAATCCAATGAAAATCGATAGACCTAAACAGACATTTTCCAAAGGAAAGCATGTATATGAACAAAATGTACGTGAAAATATGGTCAACATTTTTAACCCCTGGGGAAATATAAACATTATGATGTAGCCTCACTCCAATTAAAATGACTACTAGCAAAAGAAAGTGCGAAGATGAAGGGCTGGCAGGATGTGTATAGCCATTATGGGAAGCAGTATGGTGGTCCCTCAAAAACCTAAAGACAGATCTACCAAGGACAGCAATCCCACCTGGGATGTACACCAGAGGCCATGAAATCAGTACATGTGTGAAAAGAAGGCATCTGCACTATGATGTTCACTCTAAGATGATCAGAACAGTATCCATGTGTCTACCATCTGAGAAATGCCTGAATGACACATGTTGCCCACACAGTAAAATTCTCTTCCCTCTCACACATGATCGAATGCTGTCACTGTGACAACATTAGTAGAAAGGGAGATCATCCCATGAAATAAGCTAGGCATAGAAAGTCAAGAACCACGCTTTGTCCTTTTACATAGATGAGATGCATGTGTCATGGAGAATTTCAGGAATAATTCAGAGCAAACAGATTCACTATGTCTATTCATGCCTCTAAGCCACAGTCACCAATGTGTTGAAGGTGAACGAAAAGAAAATTCACACCAGGACATAGTTGTAATCTCAGCTACATGGGAGGGGTGGGGGGGTAATGATAGGAAGAACTGTGAACAATCAGAGGGAAAATGTTAGTGAGACCCTTTCTCAGTCAACAAGGTAGGCATGGTGGTGAACTCTGTCATTTCATTTACATAGTACACAAAGGTTGGGAGATTGCTTTCCAAGGTTAGTTCAGGCACAAAATGAAAGTTCCAGTCTGAAACAGATAACTAAATCAAAATGGACTGAAGGTGTGATCCTAATGGTTGAGTACCTGACTGGCAAGCATGAGACCTGGACTACACAGCTCTAGTACCACCAGAACAAGTAAATAAGCCAACCCCCACACAAAACCTTTAGGAAAGCAATGCTTAAGAGATAAAGGTCTCTGCCCCATGAGAAATGAGTGGATGTGGATGTCACTCCATTTTCTGGTTGGACACCAGCAACACCAGTTAGTCTGAATGCCTGAATCCACAAACAGGATTTCTCTTTGCCCTCAGCCTTCTGCTGTTTGTATATGCTCTGGAGAAAGAACTTACATAGGGACGAGACTCTGAGGTGAAGCCTTGGCCTTTTCCTTAGGATATGATTATTAAATACAAGGGTGCACCGTAGACACAATTTAATTGGATTTCAGTCTAGTGAGGGAGTTCTAACAAAGCCCAAAATGCTAACATCCACAAAAAAAAAAAAAAAAAAACCTGCCACAGTCCAGTGCTCATTTTTACACAGCTGACCTATCACTCAGGGCAGGGGTGCCATCCTTTTATAACTGTGGTTCTCTATATGAAGTGTACTCCTCTTTCCTTGGTCAACCTCCCCCCCACCCCACGCAGCAGGGGACAGACACAGCCTTCAAGGCCATGGCTGGGGTTTCGACTGCCACGTCATGTGTAGGGGCCAGGGTGCAGGAAAATATCCCTACAGTACACAGGATGGCCACCCACCACTGTTCACTGGGCCCAGAGCCCCAGCGGTGTTTGTGGAGGGACCCCCTGTGGGAGAATACAGGTCATAGCACGCCATTTTCCACATGCAGTATCAGCTGTCTCCCAAACCTGGCTTCCAGCAAGGGTGCTGAGCCAGGGTGTGAACATAAGAAGAAAGAGGTTTTAAAAATATTCACCCACTAAAAAAAGAAGTATATGAGCTTCAAGGTATGGCTATAAAAAGAAAGGTCTAGGGGTTTAGACGGCAGCTGAGGCCGAGGGTGAAGGCTGGGGAGAAGGGGCGGCTGGGGTTTGTCCTGGGCACAGAGGCTGGGGACAGCCTTGGGGAGGAAGCCAGGGCCAGAAGACCAGAAGGAGCCTCGAGTGGCTCACGGTGACTTTGAAGAGACAGTGCACGCGCGAGAGTTAACCTTGGGCACATCATTGGGACTGCAAAGAAAATGTGTAGGAGAGGCGTGTGAACCTCTCAGTAAATCTCTCTCTCCTGACATCTAGCCAGGAGGCAGAAGCCAAAACCTAAGTGAGTGGACTGAAAGGCTAGACAGGACCTGACAGGACCCATGCTGGTCAAGGAGACAGCAGAGCAGGCCTGGAAGACCACTTGTCAAACATCCCCAAACTGTCGAAGAGAGCAGAGAGAAGCAAAGGAGCAAACTGAACACAGGGAGTTTAAGAGGAATGTTTGACCATGTAGCATCTCTGCTGGTTACCATAACTATGAGACAAGGTCCCAGGTTTCTGTAACCTAGGAGAAAAATGACCTAGACAAGCCTGGTGACTCAATACCAAGAGTGCTACACGGGGCAGAACAAATGTGAAGCTTCGCTTGAACTTCATTCCTTATTCTGGTTATAGGTTTACAGGAAAAGTCCTTCTCAGAAAGGGAACTGCCACCAGGAGCTGAGCCTGCTTTTTCTTTTATGGCCTTCAGGAAAAGCACAAACACAGAGCACAGTTCCTGGCACAGTTCTGAAGCTTGCCAGGGCTCATTTTCAGCCTCTAGAAATCATAGTCCCTCAGGGTTCAGGCTACACATTGACCATATGTAATGAGGCATCCATAGGCCCACTTGGATCTAAAATCAGCCTCAAGTTTATATTAAACCAAGTCTAGTTTCCAGATCTCTGGTTTAGCTAAAATCTTCTATTAGTGCCATGCAGAAGATCACAGAGAAGAGCCCAGAAGTACTTCCAGTCCTCCACACCCTGCTGTGGAGACTTCCCGGACAGGAACAAACGGGGATGTCTTTGACATCGTAGCTCAAGCATTTGGCTTCTTGCCTCTCAGAAAGTCACTTGCAAGAATTCCGCAATCACAGGGGCCATGTGAGCTGCACGCGGAGCTATCTCCTTGTGTGCAGAGAGGCAGAGGTGAGGGGAGTTGGCTCTAGTGGGACAGCCCATAGGTTCTGAAAGGCTGCACACTGGACACGGGTACATTTTGGACTCTAAACCAGGTGGCCCAGATCTTAGCCCTCTACTAGCAGTTGCAGAATAGTTATCCGGCAATGCTCAGTGGGTGGTTGTGATGAAGGATGTATGACAATGACGTCCTCCTGAGACACAGCTGCGAGCCAGGGGTGGGCCTCCTGTCCCCTTGCCATCACTGGAAAGGATGGGAGCTGAGCAGGCTCAAGGGCTTCGGGATCCCACACTAAACACCCAACACATCCCATTTGTCTCATGCTCCGTCCCCCCAGGCTGGGGTGTGGGACAAGGTGGGGATGTCTTCTGTCTCCACCCCAAGTGGAGGGAGAGAGATTATGCTGGGAATCACCCATGGAAGCAACTGCAACCTATGAAGCCACCTCAACAATGGATATATGGAGCAAGGAGAGGTTGTGGATGACAAAGCTGGGACAATGTAAATAAGGTCTATACTACTCCCTCAAAAAACACACAGCAGATGAAGTGGTGCCCATGCACCTGTCACTTGAACTCACGGGGTCCTTTCTTACCCATTTTATTCTGTCCCTGCCACCAGAGTGGAGAAGGCCAACCTGAATTCCTTTCCTTGCTTGCTACTTGGGCTGCCCTCTTTTGTGTAACCAATCGCCCACCCTGTCTCTAAGCCAGCCAGCCTGGTGCGTGGGCCTGGGGGGTGGCGGGGCGGGGAGGCAGGCTGCGTGGTCATTGCACGGATGTCCTGTGCACACTCCCCCCGTGGCAGGAAGGGTGTAAACCTGGGGCTTCAAGATAATACACGGAACACCACATGTGGCTGCTTGTCAGGGGTTTAGGTAGCTGGCTCTCCTCCCCTCCCCGTTTGGGAACCCCAACTTTTTGCTGGGAGTACGGTGTCTGGGGATGACAGGGCTTGTCATTGAAACCTGAGGTCAATTCCTGTACCCTGAAAGATGACCCAAGTGCTGTCTTCCTGTGGGTGGCAGTGAGCTCCTCTCTCTCTCCTTCACCATGTCTCTTTATTTGGCATCTGGGGGCCAGCTGCTGGACCTAACATGGGACTCCTGGACTTTGGGGCTGGGGTCTGTAAACCCCGTGCCCTGGTGCACATCAGACTTGACTCTGCCTCCTGAGATTCAGGGTTGCTCTTTTTCCCGGGTCAGGCTGTTTCTGAAGGAAGTCCACGTTCCACCTTGAAAACCCTTCCAGCCGAGCCTGGTTCGCCTACCCCGAAGACATCCACACGCAGGTCTTCATAAAGGTATGAATGAAACCTGTCCTCAGCTCACACCTTCCACAAATGAAGGAAACTCACCCTCTTCATTGCTGGTCTTTCTAAGCTCCTTTCACAACTTGGGGATAAATGATAAACAGTAATATCAACGACTATGCTAGTTGTATCGCTTTGCCCGGCGTTAACCTCTGATAAATTAAGTCCTGGAAACAGCTGCAGATCTTGAGATGATGTCCTAGGATAATGTGATTATCTCAGGAACAAAATGTATTTTCTAAAATCATGACTGAGGTTTCTCAAGATATATTTCAGTCCCCAGAACAGGGAAATATGTTGATTCATCGCTGGGCCAACTCACCAGGTTTTCTAATAATCATCAGATTAAAAAGACATTTCAAGGTCTTACATTACCATCTGTAGATGAGGGAGGCACTTTCCTCCTAAGTCAGAGATGGTTTTTAAGCCTTGGTTGAAGGAATAGCAGAGATCTCTGCTTCTCACTGAACCACAACTGCATGTATAAAATCATGTTTAGCAATGCAGCCCTCTGTCTGGGGTGTCACGCACTCCTGTGATGCAGACTAAACTCTAGTGGGAAGGGGAGGAGGTACGTAAACACTCTGGTAGTAACTGGGAACAAGCGAAGAGCTGGAGAGTTAGCCACGGTGGGTTCCATTTTTCAAAGGACTGAAGACAATCCATCTATTGAAGATCTCAGAGGACTGTATTACTAGCAATAGAGAGAGGTAATTGAATACTAAGGGACAAGTCAATACAATGCTCAAACATTTTTAGAAGACTGGATTTTCCTCTGTAGAATCTGCTGTCGGGCACTGGTTATTTACTTTTGAAGATCACTGTGAAGTGTTTGCAGGGATCGATCACGGGGCATGCTGCTTTAAATCGGTTGTTCATCTTGTCTGTGTCTTCTCTGTCCTGCTGTAAAACCCAGCCACGGGCAGGTGGTCTAACCTGAGAATTCCAGAGAAGGAAGAGCAGTTCCACCAAAGGACAAATAGTTCATTGCTGGGGCTTTGGTTGCTTCTCTGGATGAAATCAATACTGCAACCATACACACACACACACACACACACACACACACACACACACACACACACACGTTCTTTCTTGCACCAGTTGTACAAGTGAAAATCCTTTCTTCCTTTCAAATGGAAACATCTTTGGGAGGATTGTGTTGGGTCATGAGCCAGGGTTTGAGATAAGAAGCTCATTTGGGAGAGTATAGGGACTTGGAGTGAAGCATACATTCTCGGGTACCGTGGTCCTGGGGGCCCAGGGCCCATCAGCCCATGCAGCTCGTGCTCCGGGCAGCCACTGTGCATAGTTTAGAACCTACCGACTGTGCAGGAAAGAAATGAAGCAGGGCCTTGTTTATCATCCTACCATCAACATGTGTGTTTAGCTGCACATGGCCTGTGCTGGGGCACTGGTAAGAGGACTGCCCATTTCAAGGAGAAACCGAGGCCAAGTAGCTGGCTCTCGGGACACCTTGCACGCCACCCGCAGAGGGAGGCGGTGGCTGCTGACTCATGCAAGAAGGCAGGGGGTGAAGTGATATTGAATACAGCCGCTCTCAGAGGCTGTGCAGCTTTCTGGGTTACCTAGGAAGTAGTCATCATATAAGTGATTCAAACCAGCCCTATAGAATCCAAATGCCAATTGGCAATTGAAAAATCTGTTTTTGTCTTCCAATTTTGTCTTCAGGAGAAGTGGAGAGAGAGGGGGAGGGAGGAAAGGAAGGAGGGAAGGGGAGAGGGAGAGAGTACCCAGACCCTCTGGAGGAAAAAGCCCCTCAAGCCGTGGATCTGAGTATTTCTTTACAAAAGGAAGAAACTCCAAGACAAAAGGAAGACTACCCCAGGAAATAAGGAAGACTACCCCAGGAAATAAGGAAGACTACCCCAGGAAATAAGGAGATGTAGACTCTCAGCCAGGTCTTTATTTGCCTATAAGGATTGCTAGGAGAGACTAGGAGGACCCAGCACCTTTTCTCTTCAGTATGCAGTGGGAGTTTAATTTACAAGCCAGTGTGCCAACACACAATACACAACAGTTGCTGGTTTAATGGAGGACAGCACAGCAGCATCTCCTGCTTAGGACAGGGCGTGTGCTTCGGAACAGCCTGCCTTTCCATGTTCTTTTTGGAACTTCAGGTACAGGGGCTCTCTGGCTGACAGTGCATCTCAGGACACTACTGTCACAGTGTCTCTGCTGCTGCATTTGGCTCATCTGAAATGATGAGCTACTTAAGCTGGATGCTTAGCGTGGGTCTGGTTTCTATGCTAACAGCTGCAGACCTGTAGACAATACGTTAAGGCAATTTTCCAGGATACTTCACACCAGGCTGAGGACAACTTTTTGACCAGATTGATCGATCTAAACATGTGATTGTTGGACCCTCCCATTTGGTTTTGTTCCTGGGCTGGGTGGAATCCCACAGTGCTGTGACCCCAGGAAGAGACCAGTGACTTCCACCCTCCCTCATGAAGGTCACTGCTGGTCACTCTTCCGTCCTGGGTAGGGGTCCTGGCACAGACTGGGGATCAGTCAATGCTTGCTTCATCTCCGACACCCCACTCATGAGATGGGGTCTCACTGCAGCAGGACTCAAACACATGTAGGATGCTAGGTGAGCCTTTTGCAAATGGTGGCCTCTCAGTGCCCGGTCAGGTCCTTGGTGAGGAGGAAGGACACAGAGGTTGGGGGCAGGCCGGCATGAAGTGTGGAGGATGGTTCTGCTGTACCCTTGTGTCTCACAGGTCCCTATGGGGACCAGGGACACATCTGGCACTGGTACACAGAAAGGATGGATGCGGGAAGAATGAGAGGAGCAGACAGTGGTCCCTCAGGACATTCTCACAGCTGAAACTATGCCCGCAGATGGCTTGCACAAGCACTGACGGAGGGAGGGAAAGGTTTTCTCTGCTGACCCTTTCCAACTCTGTCCTCATCATGAATCTTGTGTTTGACTTGGGGATCATCCTTATACCATTATTTTAATTGTTTTCAGAGACTTAGAAAGAGACATAAAAAGAATTTGGAGTTGGGGAAAAAAGAGATGTGTGTTTGACTCCTGACTCTGGGGTAGGTGAGTTTTTGTGATTATGGGAGAAGTCATTTTCCCCCATCAAGTGTCAGTTCAGTCCTTTGTTGCAGGGATGTAACAGAGGCCTCTGCCTTCCTGTTGTTTTAGATTTCAGGAACAGCCCTGGGAATTATACTAAGCAAATGCTCACCAGAGGACTGCCAGTCCTTGCAAGTCTGATGGCACAACTTCCTTCTATGAATTCTTGGGAATTTACAGACAGAAAGTGTAGTAAAGCCTGGTGCTGGTGGCTCACGCCTGTAATCCTAGCTACTCAGGAGGCTGAGATCGGAGGATTGCGGTTCAGAGGAAAGGAAAGTCCGTGAAACTTTTATCTCCAACAAACCACCAGGAAACCGGAAGTGGCGCTGTAGCTCAAGTGGTAGAGTGCTAGCCTTGAGCTGAAGACTTGTGAGACAGCGCTCAGGCCCAGAGTTCAAGCCCCACAACCAACAAAAAAAAAAATGAAAAGAAAAGAAAAAAAAGCGTAGTAAACTGTGAGACAAGTATCAGCAAATACTGAGGACTCACAGAAATCTTTGTAAAAGAATATAGACATTAGGAGATCTAAACTCTTAACATTGGTAAGGCTGCTGGTTAAGTGTATAGAAATTCAAAGCTTATCGAGGAAGTGCAAAATATCAGCCAAGTGTTATTTTTAGTAGGCATTGGAGAATTAGAAACTGTGAAACCAACGTATAGCTCCAGTTCCCAAGCCCAGACACTCTGCTTGTTGCAGAGGGGTGAAAAAAAGAGAGGAAATCTCCTTGTCTCCTGTGGGGAGGGGTTCTGAGGTAAAAGCCCCTCCTCTTTTGGCCCCCTCTGGGATGGGGGTGGGCAGCCCCTCCCTGCTCAGCGCCTGCTCCGTGGGGAGTGCTGGACATCCTTCTCCAAGGATGCTAATCTACCTCCCCAACAGACTTCCTCCCTCAGAAACCAAGGAGAATTTAGTGTGGTTCTGACATGTCTCTAGAATGCAAAGGCATGCTTTCACATGTGCAGATCCAGGAGGAGCACGCAGCAGTAAACACTGTGTTTTTCTGTCCATACCCTTCTAAATTTTCCTGAGCCTTTGGGATACACACACACACACACACACACACACACACACACCACAGAGGCAGCTCATCGGCAGGGTGGGGTGAGAGGCATGAACTCTTTGGCACAGGAGAAACACAGTAAGATCTGAGCCCTTGGGCAAGAAGCCGAACGGTTTCACCACCTTGCCTCTGCACCTGCGGTCTGAGTACGTCAGACCGACTTCGAAGGCTGCAATTTGACTCGAATGGCTCAGAGGTTAACCGATGATTGTGTGGAGAGCAGAGCACGGACATTTGAAATCCATGCTTGACTGAGGCATGGATTTCTGCCTGGAATGGAGTAGAGTCTCCGTGGAGCGGAAGCATAGGTCTTCTGGTTATTAAACGATGTGCAGGTTAAGTGCACTCAAGGTGGCAGAAGAGCACGTAGGTCATAAATTAGTGACCTCGACGCCTCTGTATTGCTTTCTGAATTTCAGATGGGACCATTCCTTTTGAACTTTGACCTTCAACGTCTGTATCTGTTTGGATTCATATTTAGAAATCAATCATTGTTTTTGAGACAAGGTCCAAATTGATAGCACATGCTTGCCTAGAACATGCTATGTAGACCAGGTAGCTTCAAATGTGTGAGCCTCCTGCCTCACTCTCCCAAGCGCTGGGATTACAGGTGTGTACCACCATGCCAGGCTTAGAAATCTGTATTTCTTTTCCGTTGCAGAGTGGTCACATCTATCAGATGTCTATGCCTGGGACTGACTGAAGCCATGTTGAAGGTCTTCCATCCTTGAGAACCATTTTGTTTATAATAATAAAATTCATAATTTAGTTGCTGGGGTCCAGGATAGCCGTGAAATGCACTGTCTTCTCTCTTCTAGTTAACGCAGCGTAGAACGTATCTTCTCTCAAAGAACATTTATAAAGAACATCAGTGCTAGCTACTAATAAAAGTTTTGACAGTGGCTAGCACTTCCCCTGCCCAATTCCTGACAAGAGAAGTGGGTGGGAGGAGAGACGGTGCAGGCCTGGCCTCAGAGAACTCATTAGCCTCTTCTCAGTGTCCTCCAAAGTTTCCCTAAGGTAAACTCTAAAAAGGATCCCTCTAAAATCCAAATTCCACATCCTAAAAATTTATTTATATAGCATGCTGACTTCCCAATGGAAAAGCTTTGTCTTTTTTTTCCATTTAGCTTAGGAGCGTGTGTGTGTGTGTGTGTGTGTGTGTGTGTGTGTGTGTGTGTGTGTGTGTGTGTGTGTGTGTGTGCTGGTACTGGGACTTGAACTTAGGGTCTGGGTTCTATCCCTTGGCTATACTCACTCTACAGCTAGAGCCACAACTCTCTACTTCCTGCATTTTGGTGGTTAACTGGAGATGAAAGTCTCTTGGATTTAAATATGTTTGGACATAACAGTTGGATTTTTTAGTCTTTTTCCCCCACTAATCAACTATTTAATTTACTTACAATATGGAAAAGAAATATGGTAGCTTAGATAATTGCTACCATATATTAGCTATAATTTAAATGTTGCTGGTATTGTTATAAACGACCCAGTTCCATCTTATAGGTTTGGGATGCTTTGTCTCAGGAAGTGATGAAACTGAATTCTTTTCTCAGTGTCCTGGGATTTGACCTCTTTCTTCGTGCTGGTTTTCTTCCTTTTACTGCTGGACTCTGCCAGCCCGTCAGTGGGTGGAGAAGGGCTGGCTTGGGATCTCTCATCCTTCAGGAAGCCTCAGCCCAGGGATGAGCTGGGCAGTGGGGCTCCCTGGTGGCCTGGTCTGCCACACGCTCTCCTCTGTCTCCATTTGAATTTTCCATCTGAATTTTCCATTTGAATTAGGCTTCATGTGTTTTTACACTGAGCAATCAGACATGACTACTACAACAGTATCACTCATGAGATGAGGTTCAATACAAAAACTGTCCATTAGTGCAGTCTTCTATATCAAGAAAGCCTTTTGCTGGATTCCAGAAATATATCCATATCTGCAATCTGTAAAATGCCTACAACCTGCCAGTTCATAGAGTCTCTGGGGTGGTTTTTCACCACCCAAACCCTACGTGTCTTTCTTATGTACCTCAGTGAGCAAATGAGCACCCAAAGGCGTTTGCCTGCTTTGTCCTCTGCGGTCTGAGGCTGTGGGGTCCTGGGGGTGGAGGTAAGGAAGAGCCCCAAGGGACAAAGCTCTTGGGTTCTGGAACGACTTGGAGCAAATCAGGGTCCCTCCTGTAAAACGGGCATTGTTGTGTGGACACCACAGGCTACGCAGGCAGTGTCGAGGGGACACACCACAGGTTTTGCACTGCCGTCACACTGGTTACTGTGCTGCCTCCTTTGAGTGTGTGTGTCACTGTGCCTCAAATGGCCCAGCCAGCGGCCAGTGCCAGGGAGCACGGGTGTGTTAAGCCCTCCATGTCGCTGTCTGGACCAGCAGTGGAGAGGATCCACACAGAACCGGGCTGCCCATACCCCAATGGAATTATGGGTGTTTTCATCTTCAAGAAGTAAGAGAAACACTTTGAACCCATCCATAAAACTTGGTGAACGATCTTTCCTCCCATCATGGGGTGCGAACGGAGCCACAATCGATTTAGGGGTCTTCAGGGTGAATTAGTCATTCACTAGGTGATCTGATAAGGGAGCTATTTCAAGTGGAAAGAAGACTGCCTTTAAATATCAAGAGGACAAAGGAGAAGATGTAAAACTCGCTCAGAAAGAAATCCCAAGGCTCTAGTAAACCACCAAAAACCATGAATAACAGGCATCCAGTTCATTCAGAAGAAAATGAATTATCCACCTTGGGATCAAACTTCATCATCGTATGAGATGCTCCATCTTGGCTTTAACAAACGCTTTTCTGGTTCTCAAAGTCTAACCTGCTAGATCTGCCCACGCAAGCCGGAAAACCCGTCCCCACCTCAGGGTATGAAGAATGGCACAGCTCTGGCCCTTGGATGTGTCCTCACACAGTTCTCCTGGACTCCACATGGCTAAGTTTTCTGCGATTACAATCTAACTCACCAATGGTTCCGACTGACCTTTCCAAGTGGAAAAGTACCCCGAGCTGGGGAACAGTGGCTCATGCATGTACTCCTAGCTACTCAGAAGACCAAGATCCAGAGGATCATGGCTGGAAGCCAGACAAAGCATCAAAGTCCACAAGAGTCCATCTCCAAAGTTTCTAGCCAAAAGCCAAGCTTGAGGCATGGTTCAAGTGGTAAAAGCACAAGCCAAACTGGAGGATCTGAGTTCAAACCCAAGGATACATTTAAGAACAAAAACGTATTCTGTAAAAGCACACATTAGGAAAATAGAAGTCATGATATTTCCTTTGAAATGGTAGCGCCATACTTAGGATTCTCCAAATATTGGCTCAGGCTGTCATGGGAAATGTAGTTAGAAAATCTGAGTCTAGGAGCCTTTACATTCTCCGACCTGAGATGTGCTAAGAAAGGGGTCTGTCTAGAAGCTCATTAACTTCAATACTCTGAACAAAATAAAGTCATGGCAAATTTACCTCATTCCTATCTACAGTAAAATGGGGTTTAAGAGGTTTTAATAAAGCTTTACTTCTAAAAGCAAATTTGTTCATTTAATGATTTTTCTTTTAGAGACCGTTTTGATCACGGGACTGAAACATGACTTGTGAAATTCAGACATTCTGTTGCTCCTGACAAGTACCATTTTATTTATTAATAGTCTATAATTAAGGAGAAATTGTTAGCTAAACAGACAATTAGCTTCCTTGAGGAATCAACAGTGAGTAGATTATTCAGCTATTTACCACGGGCGTTAGATGGATCGACTTTGACCTTATTCACATGAATTTTTAGTTTTCTTTTTTTTGTGTGCTGGTCCTGAGACTTGAACTCTTGGCCTGGGTGCTGTCTCTGAGCATTTTTGCTCAGGGTTAGTGCTCTACCACTTGAGCCACAGCTCAATTTTTGCCCTTTTCTGGTTAATTGGAAATAAGACTTTCCTGCCTAGTCTGGCTTTGAACTTCAACCCTCAGATCTCAGACTCTTGAGTAGCTAGGATTACTGGTGTGAACTACTGGCACCCAGCTTAACAATGTTTGGTATAGTCTAATGCACACAAGCATTATATTATGAATATATAATAGCCACATCACGGCATCCTGGCTGTGATGTTTCTGCTTAATGAGGAAATAGTCTATGTTATTTCTATTCTGGTTCTATTTTATATCCTGCATTATTATCTAT
Organism: Dipodomys ordii; assembly: GCF_000151885.1. NCBI lineage: Eukaryota > Metazoa > Chordata > Mammalia > Rodentia > Heteromyidae > Dipodomys > Dipodomys ordii. The sequence continues at coordinate 8,376,382 of NW_012267280.1, forward strand.
TTCTTCCCCCAAATACAGAACACATGGGATATATTTGACTTTGTATATTTATTTTCACCCATCTATGTAAAAATAAATATACAAACTATATAATATTATATGTAATGGATACTGGATACATAAAATATTATATAATAAATACACAATATATACCACATAAGAAAAAATTTAAAATGTCCGTTATTTCTACTTGTGATGTTGGGGAGCATCTACAAAGGCAGCGCGTTTTCGGCACCAAGGCTCTCCCTGGAACAAAGGCCGGGTGCTCTGGGGAGGAACAGCCCGGCAGGTCAGCCTGGGCAGGCTTTCCAGCTCCAGGGTGGACAGGTCCACGCCCTCCCCATCCGGAGACTGCAGCCAGGCACGGAGGACAGGCCAGGTCCTGCCGTGGCCATGTCTGCCTCGGGCGGTGGACAGGCCAGGTCCTACCGTGGCCATGTCTGCCTCGGGTGGTGGACAGGCCAGGTCCTACCGTGGCCATGGTCACCTCAGGCGGTGGACAGGCCAGGTCCTACCATGGCCATGGCCACCTTTGGCGGAGGACAGGCCAGGTCCTACCGTGGCCATGTCTGCCTCGGGCGGTGGACAGGCCAGGTCCTACCGTGGTCATGGCCACCTCTGGCGGTGGACAGGTCAGGTCCTGCCCCGGTGATGGCCGCCTCGGGCGGTGGACAGGTCAGGTCCTACCCCTGCCATGGCCACCCTGGGCGGTGGACAGGCCCCGGTCGACCCCGGCCTCGGGCGCGTTCCCCTGGTCTCTGCTCGGCCTAGGCACACGATGTCCATCGCGGACTCCACTCAGGCCCAGGCAGGGTGCGCACCTCTGCGCTCTGGACCCTCGGGAGCCCCATACCTGGGACCCCGAGAATACCGGGGACCTCACGGATACCTCCAGTGCTGGGGATCTCCCAGGGGTAACAGGGACCCCATGGATGCCGCCGCCCCCGGCCCAGGGCCCCCTCGGACGCCGCAACCCCCCCACCTGGGCCCAGCTCACCTTCGGGCTCCCGGATCCGGCGCCCCGCCGCCGACCTG
>NW_012267280.1:8377696-8482596 GCF_000151885.1 Dipodomys ordii
GGGACCGGGTACTTGAGGTTGGTGTCCAGCACCGGCAGGCGCTTCACCTCCAGCGGCGTGAGCGGGGACTCGTCGGAGGCCGGGGAGCCGCCGGCCGGGGCGGGCGGGAAGACCAGCGGCGGCGGCCGGTGGGGCAGCAGGTTGGGGAACGGGGCGGGGATGTCGCCCGGGTCCCGGGGCGTCGCGGGGCCGGAGCCGAGGCCCGGGCCGCCCGCCTCCTCGGGCGGGAAGAACTTCATCTCCTCATACACCGCCTCGTGCTCGGGGCTGCCTGCCGCGCCCGCGCCGCCCGCGTTCCCCACCATCTCGATGTACACGGGCTCCGCGTCCTCATCCTCGTCCTCGCCATCGCGCTCCCCAGGACGCAGCGGCAGCGGCGGGCGCAGCGGCAGCGGCAGGGCGCTCGAAGGCCCCGGGCGCACCACGCCCGCGCCCGCCGCGCCCAAGGGCCGCGGGCCCCAGATCTCCTCGTGGGAGCCGCTGAGCTTGGTGTTGGGGCTTCTCTTGGGCTTCCGAGGGGGGATCTTCTTCACCGCGCTGTAGTCGTCGCTGTGGGGGCGGCGGCGCGTCAGAGCTGGAGGGGAAACCAAGGAGGAGGGCGTCACTGGACGCGGGAGGCCGGTGGCCCTGTCCGTCCCCTGTCCGTCTTCTGCCCATTCCCTGTCGTCCCCGGCCCATCCCCTGTCCCCTGTCCCCAACCCCTGTCGCTTGTCCCCGTCCCCTGCCCATCCCCTGCCTGTCCCCTGTCCCCGTCCCCTGATCCCATCCCCTGACCCCATCTCCTGTGCCGTCCCCTGTCTGTCCCCTGACCCCCGTCCCCTGACCCGGTCCGTCCCTTGATCCCATCCCCTGTCCCCTGTCCCCAGTCCCGTCCCCTGACTCCATCCCCTGCCCGTCCCCTGTCTGTCCCCTGACCCCGTCCCCTCGCTCCGGCCCGGATGATGTGCACAGCTTGCAGCCGGGTGCCTTGCCATGGGGAGGGGTTTGGAAAGAAGGCGGGGCCACAGGTATGAAATGGGCGGGGGTGGGGGAGGACTGGGATGCCTGTTGACCTGGAGATCAACACCAGCAGACAGACAGACAGACAGATAGACAGACAAGCGCTTGGCTTGGTTCTCAGTGACTCCACACAACACACACATCACACCCCCCACACACAGGTGTCAACCCCATAGAGCCGGAGCCCAGCCGTGGTGGTGGACACTTGTCATGCCATAGCACTCTGGAATTAGAGGCAGAAGGCTGGGAGGTTCAAGGCCAGCCTGGGTTCCAAGGTGAGAGACTGTCACAGAACAAGGCAGGATGAGGATGGTGTGAAGAGCTTGTCTGTACTTTCACGATTAGCTTTGTTCGCTAGAGTAATGTGAAGTCCTACATTACTTTGAGAAGAGCAGAGGCCTGCAGTGCATGGTGCTTGGTCTGGCCTGCCTCACCCCAGCACCTCGCAGTGCGGGAGACCTCCCCTCTGCTGCCCACAGCCAGCCACATGCCAGGCTTGCTCTGAACACCTGATCAATTCAATTCATGGGCTTTGCCTTTCCACAGGGCACGCTCTTCCTGAGCCTGAACTTGAGACAGTCCCTGACTTCTGTACAGACCTCCCCCCCACACACACACACACAGGGAGGCAGTCTGGCCTAGTTCCCACGTTGCTGGGCCACATGGCATGGGAGTTCCGAGCTCTGGGCCTGTGGAGGGACCTGGAGCGCAGAGAACCCGTTACAGATCCGGACTTGGGTCTGCGTGGAATGTGATCACACCCTGGCAGGACACACATGTTTTCTCCCACAAAATGCTTCCCTTTGGGATTTCTCATTAGGGCACATGGGTGGCATTTTAGTCCCCATCCAACACCAGCCAACAAGTTGCAACCATTCTCTGTTCTCTCGCCTCTCCTCAGTCTGAGGGGGGTGGGGGGATGCTGCCCTGAGCCCCCAAGCCAGCAGCTACCCTGTGGCACCTAGTGCTGGTGTGCTGGGCACCTGGTGCTGGCGTGCTGACTACTCAGCCAGCTGCCCGTCCATCGCAGGGACATGGGTGTGGCCAGGATGGACGGATGGGCCTGATGTGAGTTTCAAAGTGTTCTAGTTGTTTCCATGACAGAAGCAGTCCAATTGCCCCTTTCTGCCCCTCAGACTCTGTCCCCAGTGGCTTGCCTTGCCAGCACGCTTCTGTGTTAAGCTGTTCCACTGAGGCCGGCCAGCCCGGGCCTTGTGGGAAGAGCATCCTGGTCTCACTCCCTATCTGCCTCAGTTTACCTGATGATGCTCTGTCAGGTAAACTCTCTCCTACTGCTCTGGGCGTCCTCAGGCAGGGGCGGGTCAGGGGATGCTGCCCAGTTAGGGCACGGAGATCCTAGTCCTGTATCATCTCTGCCCACCCACTAGTGTCAGAAGAGTGTGCTGTGAAGACTTCACTGCCAGAAATTCAGGCAATAGGAAATAATGTTGCTCTGTGAGGGAGCTTGTGCGGGAAGGATGCGAAGAAAGGTCCACGCGGACCCTCACCAGGCGTTAAATCTGTCTCTGTAACGGGCGTGTGCCTGCTCAGGAGACATTCACAGCACTTGGGGGTGGGGTGGGTGCAAGGGACTACTCTAAAAGAGACCCACAATTACACTCATTTTAAAAGAAAACCGTGGGCTGGGAAGGTGGCCTAGTGGTAGAGTGCTTGCCTAGCATGCGTGAAGCCCTGGGTTTGATTCCCCAGCACCACATGCACAGAAAAAGCCAGAAGTGGCACCGTGGCTCAAGTGGTAGAACACTAGCTTTGAGCAAAGGCAGCTCAGTGACAGCGCCCAGGCCCTGAGTTCAAGCTCCAGGACTGGCGAAAAAAAAAAAAAAAAGAAAGAAAGAAAGAAAGAAAGAAAGAAAGAAAGAAAGAAAAAGCTCAACAGTGCCTTGGCAAATGAAACCACGAAGTGGATCCATGATTCCAACTCCATGCATAACCAGGGTTCTGTGGAGAAGGGACAGGACACGTTTTCAATTGCTTGGGGGTCTGTAGCTGGGCCAGGGCCATGGAGCGGGCCTTGGGTGGGCCAGTGGAGGCACGTGTCCCCACGCTGAGACTCCAGCAGTGCTGAACAGACACTGCTCCTCCTCCCCACTCCACGTCCATCCACATCCCGTGGAGGACTTTGCACCCTTGTCCCAGAGAAGGCGGACCTTCGGACCTTTTCAGGTGCAGGCAGCAGTGCCTGAGACCACCTGTGAGCCTCAGAATGTGGCCACCTCCTGAGCAGTGACATCTGCCAGCCTGTCACAGCTAGCCCCTGGGATGGCTGCCACTTCCCAACAGGACAGAGAATGTCTGCGCACCAGGCAGGGCACATGGGCCTGCAGATCCCTGGATGAAGATGTGGAGGCTGGGGCCTGGCCTTCCTTTCCCAACCTCTATGTGCTGACAGCCACCCAGACTTGGAGAGAACTTTGTTTCAAACAGCTGGCCCTAGCTTGTTAAGAGTTTGCAAAGAAGGGTGACTATATAAATATCATCAATTATTTATATAAATATACACATTTACATATTATATATTTATATAAATAATGTATTAATATTTGTATAAATGGTTTTATGTTTTGAGGGACAAAATACCTGTTCATATTGCCTTTCTTAGTAGGTACCTCTAGCCCCCTAACCTAATTGTCTTTGGAACTTGTCTTTTGGAACTTGGCTTTGTGTGTGTGTGTGTGTGTGTGTGTGTGTGTGTGTGTGTGTATGTCCTGGAGCTTGAACTCAAGGCCTGGCTACTGAACTTTTAAGCTCAAGGCTAGCACTCTACTCCTTAAACCCTGCTCCTGGATTTTTTTCTTTTCTTTTTTTGGTAGGTAATTAGAGATAAGAGTCACAGATATGTCTCACAGACATTCCTATCAAGGCTGGCTTTGAACCACAGTCCTCAGATCTCAGCCTCCCAAGCAGCTAGGATGACAGGTGTGAGCACTGGCACATGACTGGAACTTCAGTTTTTAAGATGACACGTGAATGGCTCTGATAGCAAACCAACCTCCCTGTATTCCTTCTCTTGGGAGACCCAGGCTCACAAATCACTTTGAGAGAGTCTAGATTTTCTTCTAACCTTTTGATAGAAATACAGATAACACTATGACATGCAGAGGTGAGATGAATAAATGAACAAAGCCTCAGGTAGAAGCATGAAGTCATGGAATCAGTTCTACCTGGGAGGAACGTGGCCACTGAGCCAAAGTGGTGTGGAATGGGGCCTGGCACAAAGCCACAAACCATCCCAGCCTCTCACATTCTCGAGAGAGCTCGTCATGGCTCCTCATCTCTAACATATGGGTCCAGGACTGATGGCGAATGTGGCGTGTGCCCCGCCGAGCCCTTTCTGAGCTAGTCTGCAGCGTCTGTCGCTTGCTGAGCTCTGTGGCTGTTAATTCTCTTTTGTGTGGATGTTTTCCCCCAGCACCTGGCTAGTAAGTTGATTGTGATGGCAGGAAAACCTGACTTTTTAGGCTTTCGGTTCGTGAACATTTACATGGACTGGAGACCAACTTCAGGAGTTGGTTCTCCGGGGAAGCTGCTTAGTCCAGGCTGAGGTGCAGCCTGGAGTGAAGGAAATGCTATGTAAGGAGCTTTTCCTTAAGAGGCTTAGAGATTTGAATAAATATTTTGTACCTTGAATGATTAAAGAGCCACCAGCAAGCCAACAATTGGATTTACTTCTATTAGAAATATATTAAGGCCGTCCTACTAGTCTGGGGGGCACGGTGGGGGGGGGCATTGACAGACCGGCAGTCAGAGCATGCATGAGCTCCGAGTGTGAGTTTCCTCAGCCCCCCTTTGGCTAACCTTCGCTGCTGGTGAAGAGGCAGGCGCTCACTGCCTCATAGGAGGCGCTCAGCCGGGTGTTGGGGTCTCTCTTTGGCTTGGGTGGGGGCTGTTTCCGAGGCGATGGGAGGCTGCTGCCCTCCTCCAGGCTGAACGCTGAGTGCAGGGATGGAGAGCGGATGGATGGAGCAGCAGCCAGGGCCTGGGCCAGGCCCTCCACAGGCACGGGGATGGAGCCGGACTGGAAGTGTCGGCAGCCGCTCTGGTCTTCAGCTCTTCTGGGGACAGAAAATAACAGGGACAGGCTGCAGAGGCCTGGATGCATCATGGAGACCACAGCTATAAATCCACTTTTGCTGAGGGGGGGGCTGTCTCTCTGAGGAGAGCGGCTGGACAGTTCCCCCACACAGCCCTGCCCAGCCCAGCCCTGTCCAGGAGGAGGTGGGGGGGGGCGGCAGCTATTCACCCGACAGCCTTTAAAAATCCTCTCACAAACGTAGCATGACTGAAAAAGGAACCACGTTTGCTATCACACATTCACAGAATGAGTTCTTCACACTCCGATTCTTAGGCACATCCCCAAACCCAGCATTTCCCTCTGAATGATAATCTTAAGAACTCCATTTCAATAAACAGTTAGTGACACATCGTCCGTGCTTAAGTTCACCACAGTTTCCCTTCCCGTGCAGAGCTACTGAGCATTTACAATTTAGCATCTCTCTCTCTCTCCACATCTCTATTTCTCTCTCTATATTGACATTCCACCAATAATGGGTGAGTTAATGTGCAGAACTGTTATTTTTTTTCCCCTGTGTCTTCCTATGTTGTGGAGTCAACTGCTAGAACTCACCAAATAGAGGAATGTCTCTCCACTTAATTTTCTATCAGGCAAATAAATACATGATCAAATGGAGAAATTGGGGTGACTGTTTAGTTCCAGCAGAGAAAATAATCAATTTTATTCTGGAAGCCATTGGAAATTAATAGTTAAAACTTCCTTCTGGATTCACACATCAACATAATCATGCACTAGCAAGATGCATCCATTTTACAAGGAAGTTCTGAGCGTTTGTTTATAATTATCTCTCTGTGGCAGACACCAACAGGGCCTAGGCCCATCCCTAGCCAGAGCCAGCCGCCCATGTAGAAAATAAAGTCACCAAGGATGGGAGTGTGACACTCAGTGGATAATTTGTTTTCCCTATAATGTTTAATTACAGCTTTCTTTACAAAGGGAATTTTTTTCCCCGTGTTTAATCACTAAGAGACTGGGAGCTAATTAGCAAGAGACACATTGCCATTTCCACTTTCAGGAAAAAGAAATCATTTGACATAGGCAGCAATGGCAAGGACAGCCATTTTCCAGGAGAAACACAGTATTAAGCAAGTTCCTGGGGAAAAATAAACATCTTTCTGTGTGAACTGAGTCCTCCGAGCCTGTGTCTGCCTGCATCCGCTCCGTGTGGGATGATGCCAACTACTCAGGGGTCTCCTCTGGTCAGACTTCCAGAATTTTTTAAAAAAATACATTGTTTTTACTCTCTTTAAGTGGTTTTACAAAGGAGTTACCGTTCCTCATGCCAGTTTAAAAGTACAGGGCATCTTGATCAATGTTCTCCCCCATCCCTTTCAACACAAACTCTTCTTTCAATTTTCCCACTTTCATAGGAGTGTTTCTCTTCTCCCTTCCTCACTTCCCTTCAGAAGTTACTATAAGCCAGCCACTATATGTGTGTGTGTGTATACACACACATATATCTACATATATATCTATGTATATCCCACTTGCATAAAACCCCCAAAAGTCCAGTGGTATGTTTTTGCTACTACAGAAATATAGCCATGCTTTACAACGTCTTGAGCTGATGTGGTAGCTCTTTCCACGAGTACTTCTTCCTATGACCAAATTAACACACATGGCATCAAATTCATGAAAGGAAAGCATCTCTTAGATCGCTGGGGTTCAAAGAGCACAGCACACAAGCTTCTTTCTGAGACGGGGGTCCTAGGATTGAACTTTATACAAAGACCCTGGGGAGTCCTCACAACTCCTTCTGGTGGCTCACAAAGGGAAGTAACTTTGCAAACGGTCTTTACCTTTTCACACCCTCTTCTTGCTTGCTCCTGGCCTCTTCCTTCTCTCTGTGGTAAGGGGCATGCATTTCTTTCCTGAGCCGGTCATTTTCCCGGGCGATGTCCGAAGCGTTCTGAATGACCAGGGCGTCGTAGGTTCTCAGCGCCATGTCCTCCGTGTCCTCCAGGAAGTTCTTGATGGACGTGATCTCGTGCCGCTTAACGCTCATTTTCTGAAGCACATGCTGGCGTGCTAGAAAACCTCTTATGACTTTCCCCCAAAACATAACCCAGGGTTAGTGAGTGGACCAAAAAGGAAAACAAAACAAAAAAAACCCCAAATCACAGAGATGCACAAACAAAAATAATTTATAAAAGAAGACACTTTTTAATCCATAATTAGAATTTGCTAGAATATTCTAATCATATTGAAGAGGATACTTAAGTTCAGTAGTGATGGTGCTGAGGTTGCCTAGACATAGCACGGTTCCTTACACATTATGGTAATGTAAAGTAGACATTGATAGCTTAGAGTTAAATGGGTGAGCCAAGGAGCTGCAAAGTCTAGAGAATTGGGGGTGCAGACCTCACTTTGGGGCTACGGTGATCATTTTTCCTGATATTTTCTTTAAGATTCCTGGAGTTAGTCCCTGAAATACCCTGTGTACTTTCCTCCTAGGATTTGATTTAATTCCTAAAGACATTAGCACTGCATCAAAGACTAGACAGATTGTGTAGAAATAATAGGAAATGTATCCTCTCTGTTACCTGGGAAAGGAAGTTTAGAAATGCGTGTAAATATTGGGAACAAGGATGTGAATATGCTTCAGTTGTCCAGTACCACTTGTAAGAATAAAAAATAAAAATCAAAGACCAACACTTAACAGCACCTGACTTACACTATTTAAGGTTGGGTCAAATTGAACACATCTATGATGAATATCTCTGTGTAGGCCACAATTATAGTGGAATTGTCTTGGTTTCAATAGTTTCAATAATTTCAATAAACAGAGCAATGAAGGCAAAGCCACAGCAGGGTCAAGGAAGCCAATCTCCCTCCCTGAGTGCGGCCTGCAGTGCAGCTGGACATGACCCATGGCTCACTGTGGAGACAGATCAGCATGCCACAGGGAAGCATATTTGCAATCCATAGGAAGAACTGGCCGACAATGACCACAGGATGTAACGCCGTAGGTGCCATCTTGAAAAGGGTACTGGCCTGGCTCCTTGAGCTTGGGCCCAACCCATTGTCCTGGGGTCTGTCTGTCTGTCCACGCCTGACATGAGCCTGTCAACCTCTGTGATGCCAGCCCTGCAGCCTCTAAGTTCTGAGATTAGGAGGGATTGTGGGTGCAAAAAGACCTACAATTTCTGGTCCATTGGGGTCAGATAGAAACTTCTAGAAGGAATAGTTTGAAATGGCAAACTATTTGATATTCATTTGATATTGAATATCAAACTACAAGTTACATCTCTCTTCTTTGAACATTTACCAAGAAAAAAATGATAACTTTCTATAAAATAGAAATGGCTTTGAATTATATATGTTTTTTGAGTGAATTTAATATTGGCAAATAATATTGAGGGGACTATTCTGAGACATATAAAAATAAAAATCAATAATTACTGCTGTACATTGAAGCATCTGTCATTTAAAATGCTTTTATGGCCATTATTTTATTTAGGGGAAATGAAATTATGGCTTTTGTCCAGATGCCATTTTAAAGGCCATTCTGTTTTTTGTTTTTGTTTTTTCCCTGTTGGATGTGGGGCTTGAACTTGGGGCCTGGGTGCTGTCCCTGAGCTTTTTTACTCAAGGCCAGCATCCTACTTCGAGCCGCAGTGCCACTTCCAGTTTTCTGGTGGTTAATTGAAGAAAAGAGACTCATGGACTTTCCTGACTAGGCTGGCCTCAAACTGCAATCCTCAGATCTTCCATAGCTCCTCGGATTACAGGCATGAGCCACTTGCTTGCTATTCCGTTTTCATGTGTGTGTGTGTGTGTGTGTTTTAATATTTCTATCAAAAGGTGACCAGAATCAGGGTTCTGTTCACACCCTATGCTCTGAGTTGGCTGTGTATAACAGCTTTGTCTTTGGAGCAAAACAGAATAGAATTTTCTAGTTGTGTTTGTGTAGGAGAGGGTACAGACTTCTCTGGTGATCTGTCAGGTCACTGCCCAGTAGAATGCCAGTGCTGTGCTCCAGCTTAACGCCATGTTACAGCGACAGTGCTCAACCTGTCCCCATCTCTGGGGTGGAATTCAGTGCTGTCCTTCTTGTCCTCAGGTGGGACAGAGGGACAGAGGCGTCAGACGCCTTCTGAGCAGGTGCAGGATGGCCCACAACCATGATGTCTGTAAGAGAGGGGTGTTCAACATAGTTCTGGGGCTCAGCCTCTCCCTTGTACTAATGAAGAATGAAGTCACAGGGATCGCTTATAATAAGCCAGAGAGAGCGACACACGCACATTCACAGACACAGAGAGAGATAGAACAGAGTCTAGTTTGTGGACTCCCATCTCAAAGAAGAGGAAGAGGAGGAGGAAGAAGAGGAGGAGAGGATAGGGAAGGTTCTGAATCAAGAGGGCGAGGGCTGTTCCCTCCCTTTCTCAAGGCTCTCCCAGGCCCCAAGGGAGAGAAATGGCCCCAAGGGACCACAGGAGGATTTGCCATGAAGCTCCAGAGCGGGCTAGAGTAACACTTTCAACCACATTAGAACACCAAGCTCAGCATGTTATACCAAATGCTGGCATCTAGTAAAATTCCTTCCTCTGTTATCTTTCTTTAAAAATTAAACAATGAAGCCCACTAAAGAGTGTCAAATGCATAGCCATTTTACAAGAGGTATAACTTTAAAATAAAACAGAACCATCATGGACAAGGTATCATTGGAATACATCCTATGCACATGCAGAAAGGTCACAAGGGACCCCTTGCTGTGTGACATTAAACACACACTAAAGACAAGACGGTTTCCCTCCTGGAAAACAGGCCCCCTCCTTAACAATCTCCTGGATTCCAACAGGACACAGATTCAAAATGGAACATCTTCTTTGCTGGATACACAGATGCTATCTGCCAGCAAAGAAATCACCCTGGATAGTATCTTTACTTGATGGAGGGAAAATCAATCAAGGAATTTTCTGGGGCTGGTGTGGCATTACAGAAAACTTGTTGGCCGGTGATCACTTCCCAGACCTCGGCAGAGTGTAAGTGCTGACCAGACACTAGCAGCTGGGCAATGTTCCCTCCACCCAATCCAAGGCACAACCTTATCGTCTGTGCTGGTGACAGAGAGTGCTAAGCCTGGATACTCCATAAGAACTTCATCTAAAATGTGATGGGGAATCTACCCACGCAGGCATAAGCGGGTCTGTAAACATACATACAACATGTCAAGGCACAAGGCTTTCTATCGCTCAGTACTCTGCCTTGACGAGGCTCGGGGTGGGGTGGGGAGCTGATGAGGAGGTATGACAATGCTGGTCTCACAAGCACTTAGACTCAGGGTTCATGGAATGATCTAGAACCTAACAGCTCAAAGGGGCTGTGGCATGCTGACGGGTGGCGCTTACCTTTCTGGCAGGTTATGATTCTTTGCTGTAGCTGGAGACACAGGTCACTGAGCTGGTCCATGTGCCAGTACTTCAGGAACACTTTGTGAATGCCCATCTAAAACACACACACACACACACACACACACACACACACACACACGTTAGGGATACATTTCACTGTTTGGAGATGCTACCAGGGCGATGGGAAAATGGTCACATAGGTGATTTTCCCAGTAGAGGAAAATTAATTATGCATCCCTATGAGTTTTTAAACACCATCCTATCTGTTCAAATCGCTAAAGGCTTTGTTCTGATGTCTATGCCGACAATGCACCCCACTGGTGACACCACACCATTGTTCTGCGCTCTCTGCCTGAAGATACCATGGTGTGGGGAATAAGCCCTTCGGTCCAGAGCCAAACCAGCCCATGACTGGCATCGTCTCTTTCTTCTGCCCACTCCCAACAGGGAAATTGAACACACAGAGACCAAAACTGAGCATAAATCTGATACTCAGTGTTTCCCCACGGCAGCGTGCAATATTAGATGGAAAGCCAGTATGGTTATTGGACTTCAAAAGTCTCAAGAAAGTAATCGCTGAGTACAAATGTCCATCTCTGAGTACAAGTCAAGGACAAGTACTTCTTAATACCAGGTGCATCACTCCCTGGAATTTTAATGAAGAAGTTGCAGCATGGAGTCGAATGAGTTTCCATGTCAAACATCGGAGACTTTCGAGACATGTTTGTATGAAGGAAGATAGCTACTGACAGAAATCCCTGAGCAGCAGAATGATACACTACATCCTGGCAACCTTTAAGCGATTTTACTGTACGTTGTACTTATTTTTAAGAGTTCAGAGAATGGGGTGTGTGTGGGAACACACATCCTCACAGGCATGTCAAGAGCTCACAGGCTTGTGGGGAAGCAGACTTGAATTACTGCAGAACAGCCCACTGGAGACCAAGGGGAAGAGTCAAGAAACCCAGAGGTACTGCTGCTCCATTAGGGAGAGAAAACAGGAAAACTCTGCCTGCCACACGTTCATGATTGTATTCTTGGCACTTGAGACAAACACCAGTAACACAGGCAGGAGACCAACACATGTGCCACGAGCATAAACGGGGATATCACTGTGCCAGCTTCCCATCACAGTGGCACGCGGGGCTGGTGCACATGCACATGCCATTAGGCACCGTTAGTGTTTATAGGTCACACTTGTCTCCAGGGTGCTTAGCTTGAGATGGTTCATGGACCTCTTCACATGGAAATGGAGCTTAATCCAGATGTACAGTGTCAGTGCTACCTTCCCTGGAATTCCTTCCTGAATGCAACTGTGTTTCTGCAGACTTGACCTAAAAGTTCACAGGATTACAGTCAGACTGATGGTGTCCCACCCCTGGGGAGAGCTCCCCAATGCCTGGCTTAACTCAAAGACCTCTGGCAGACTAGACATCACCTTCATTTCATTTTCTCTGAGCTGGGTGAAAGTCAGGACAGTCACACAGGTGCATGTAGGGGGCTCCTGTGTGTTCTTACCTTTATCTGCTTTCTCTCTAGCTATATTCCATAATTCAAGGTCTCCTACTTTCCTTCTCCACTGATGATGTGCTGTGGCATTGGTGGGAAGAATAGTTGGTCCCGTTAGGGAGGGTGTGGGGAAGAGCAAGACTAGGCTCTGCTCCTCGCTGACTGTGGGATGTTAATTATGGTGGGAAAACCAATCCTCGGGCAACATTCAGAGAAACCTGAGTTCCAACATGGCACTGTGAGAGAATGATGGTCAACACAATGGCCTAATAAATGGAGGAAGACCCGAGGGATGGGAGCAAGGGTGTGGAACTCTGTCCTGGAGCTACATGGAGATGCCAGGTAAGAAGGGTTGGCTGAGATGATCACAGCCATTCTTCAGGTCCATTCAACACTCAAAAGTAGATCACCTCTGAACAGGGTGCTGTGCTCTGGAGATATTGGTCCTCATGGCGAGCACGGTTCACTGGGAAAAGGTAACGGCGCAAAAGTGCCTGCAAAAATCCATGCTCAGGGCGACGAGAGAAGTATGTACTTAGGAGCACAGTGTTTGAGAGGAAGGAGTCACCAACAAGCAGTTACACAGGCCTCCTGACGACCATGTCCTGCAAGTCTTGGGGCTTGGACAGATGGAGAGGGACCGTGCAGGGCTTCTGGGAAGGCTAGGAGATGAATGTGAGACAGAAAAGGCCAGAACCAGAACATGCCACTCCCTGGGGCCTGGCCATGTCTGCAGAGATGGAGACAGCAGCTGGGGAGGAAGTGTGGCACCACTACTACAGGCATTCTGGAAAGACTGGACATTTCCTTGTAGTAGATAGGTTATGCTAGAGATGAAAAGAGATCTAGTACCAGCTATCATAATTTAACATTTTTTCCCCTGAATTTTATCACGTTCTGTTTGCATGATGGGTGGCTAAGCTGGGTTTTGGGGGTAGCAGGGTTTGCAGGGGATGGAGTGCAGTGAATGGAATCACAATGTTCCCGCACTAGTTTCTCTACTCCCAGGGAGGCTTCGATCCTTCCATGTGTATCTCAAAAACCCTACCGATACATCATTAGTTCTCTCGCTACAGGGCATCCTGTGTTTGACATGAGATACATTTATACCTCCTGAGGAACAGGGACTGGTACTCTGGAAATGCACGGGTAGTACGGATGTGGAGAGAGTGGATTCAGATTAGAAGGAACAAAAGAGAAGAAAAGAAGAAGACAGGAAAAGAAAGGAGAAGGAAAGGGAAAAGAACAGAAGTGAAGGAAGATAAGGGTGGGGAAGGGAGGAGAGAAAAGAAGAGAAGAGAGGAGAAGAGACACAAGCCGAGACCAAATGAGACAAAATACAATCTCATGGCTTTTAAAGGCTGGGGATCTATACTGTCTGTGATGACTGATCGGGAGATGGTGACATTGTGACATCTGTCCTGTGGAAGGTCAAGGAGAATCAGCAATGCTGGGTTACATTTGGTGTTATAAGTTAAAGACTCACTGAATCAGCCTAAGAGACCATCTCAGATCACTTGGATGTTTGGGTTTTGTAACTTTCTCTCCTGAAAGGCTGTTTCTCACCAACCAGAAGCAAGGAGAGGCTGAGGGGCTCCCTGGGGGCCTCTTCCCATGGCTGTGGAGAGACAGTGTGACCGTGTCCAAGACAAAAGCTCTCATGTCACGCTGACCCCCGAGAAGCAAATTGTCTCTGAGTCACAGGCATCCCTCTCTTCATTAGGGAATCATTAGACATGGATTTATTCTTTTCAAGTGACAGGTTTTAGAGGATTGAACACAATGGGCAGGGATGACTTTTAAAGCTCCAAGCTCTGCTCTGATTTTCAGGGATTTTTTTTTTGGAGGCACAGGCTGTGGCAGCAGACAAATACAAATGTTGGGGCTCTGGGACAGCAATGGTGGGGTGCAGGTGGCACGCGGGTTGTGCCAGAAGGGAACTAGCAGGGGGATCCTATGAATGATTTGTCTTCTTTGAGCACTGTTGTGAGAGTCCTGCCCAATCCTGGCAGCACCTTTGAAACCGCACTCACGACAGAAACAGCACTGCCGGTGTCCTGTGCTAGTTCTTGAAATGCACAGGTTTCCCGGTTTTAATGAAGTCCAGGAGAGCAAAAATGACGGAGGTGGAAACAATGTTCCACAAGGGCAGGATAGAGGAAGAATCCTCTCCTCTCAATTGAAGCCAGGAATCTGAAGAAGACTCGGCTTTTACCAGAGTCCTACGTGTGAATTAATTTGGTCTCCACTCTTTTACTGCAACTGAATAATAAAATCAGCCTCGGTTTATCTGCTGGATAAGTTAGGGAAGGAAGCTTCTGCTGTGTGGTTTTGCTTTGGTCAAAAAGAATGGTCAATTTAAATGACCCAAAGAAAGGATCTGGTGATTCTGGTGATCCCACAAAGTGATTTAAATTGTTTCAATGGCTGTACAATTCCCCCTAGGACACGCACCTTTGGAGGGGATTGAGTAGACTCACAGTCCCCAGAGTGGACCCTGGGGACAGACTGACCACAGCCTCAAGGGGCTCCAGGCCTCTGGCCTTACCTAGCTCAGCTGGTGCATTTTGATGAAAGAGAAGGAGAGGATTATGAGTTTTAGAGTTTATGGCATCTTTACAGTCACCCACCAGTAGTGCAGGGGAGACCATTAGTCCGGGACCTCTGAGATCTTCGTGAAAACATGCAGTCAAGCTCCATCCTTTGGGAGATAAGCCGTCTCGAGTTGTAGGCCGCATGTTCATCCTGGGATCTTGTTAAATGTTCCAGCAAGAGCGCGGGTGCCTTAGGCAGGGTGGGGACTTGTCACTTGGTGTTGTCCAAGCCGGAGGTGCCACGAGGCCGCTCCGAGTCCCATGTCACACAGACAGGGTTACAAGGCTGTCCTGGGCGTGCCTTCTCCTCAGGCTTCGTCTGTCTGGGGCTTGCTGTACACCGATGCCCTGGCTGACCAAGAGCCGCCTCAGAATCCCCGACATAACGGGCCTCTCACACCTACTCTACTCTGGACAAACTGTGATGGAAACTTCCCCCACGCAACGCTCACCGATGCACAGGCGGACCTCATGCCTCCTCGCCTAGCCCACGCCCTGACTCCAGGTTTGCTAAGCACCTGTCTCCCAGATCCTCCTGCAGATTAATTCAAACACAGTTGCCCCTACACACACTCCACCTGTCACAAATTCTGTGTTCTTTCTGCACGAGCGGGGGACTTTATGAAACACAGCCACACATTCACCTCCTCTCATCTGGGCCACATTTAATGGCCCCTGTTTATAACCCGAACCTAGATCTTTAAGACACAACATTGATCAGACATAAGTCTTAGACACCTTCAATCTGCTTAACTATTTGATTAATCCAGACTATAAAAAATACATCCAATTGGACTCAATAAATAGAAGTGCTAATTTTTCATAGTTCTAAGGCCAGCCTCTTGTATGGAATTATTGTAGATTACACCTTCCATCTAACTCATTCTCTAGTGATGTTGATGGCAAACTGGGGCTTGAGCTTAGGGTCTTGTACTTGCCAGTCAGGTGTTTTTCCTCTGAGCCATGAGTCCAGCCCATTTGGGGTCAGCTGTTTTCAAGACAGGGTCTTGCTTTATGCGAGGCCCAGCTTGGACTGAGCCATTCTTATTTTACAATTCCCGCTGTATCTGGCATGCCAGCCACACAGCACATTGCCCAACTCCTTCCATTCCGATGGAGTCTCTTGGATCTTACTATCCTACCTGCCTGGAGCTCCCATCTTCCAGATCTCAGCCTCCCTTGTTTCCCTCTTGCTGGGATGACAAGTGCACAGTACTGTGCCTCCTTACTTGTTGACATGGGGTCACTCTCAGATTTTTGCCCATCCTGGCCTCTAACTGAGATCTTCCTGCTCTCTACCTTCTTAAATACAGAGATTACAGATGTATGCCACTATACCCCGCCTGAAGTAATCTTTATGTATCTGCAGAGGTCTACGAAACACCTACGTAGATAATCTTTACTCAGTTATAATAGTATTGGAGTTAATGTTGTATTGGATGTTTTTCTGCATAAGTTCTGCTGTGAATGCCAGTGACTCTGATGCCAATGAATAACTCATTTAATTATCATTGATCAGAATTAATCCCCCTGATTCTAAACACCTTAACACTACACTTTTAGCTTAATGATAACATGCATGATCTCATTGGGTTGGTAGTGGCTGTCTCTTTTTGGTGCATTCACTTTCCAGCGAAGTGTCCTGCCATGTGGTAAGTGTCCTGGTGTCCTGTGAGTATCTTCCCCCATGTAAACTTGCTGCCAGCAGGTGTGCCAGAGAGCTGTCCTTGAGAAACAAACACTTCCATCTTTCTCCTGTGTGTTCTGCTGTCTGCAGTGCTATCTCCTCAGACTTGTTTTCTTCCTGCTGATCCAAGAATGTCACTGTGCTCCTTTAAACTGCTGTTCCTTCTATTTTTATCATGGAAAAAAAACAGTTTCTGTGCCTCTTAGGTTATCTTATCCTGAGAGAAGCACATTACTATAACCCAATATGTTCTAATGTGCTAAGAACAGCAATAGATTAGCCATTCCTGGCTCTTTCCCTCTGTAGTATGCTGGGGCACTGTACAATTCTCCTGAATTTCCTCATCCACCAACTTTCCATCTGTCTGTCCTGTACATATATTTACCTATCCACTCATACATTCATCTGTTTATTCCTTCACTTATTTGTTCATAAATCAAGCGTTTGCCAGGGCCTGCCCAAGCCAGCACCTCACTAGTCACAGTTACCACAGAGCAAGCAGAACGTGTTATATAGTTTCAGCTCAATAAAACAGCCATTCACCTCCATTCCTTCATTCCAGGCAGAATTCATGTTGGGTTCCCACTCTCTGCTTTAATCAACTAAGTTTCTAGGGATGACCATGGACTAGGATGTATGTGTACCTTTAACCACTAATATCACAGAACATAACATTTTTATAGTTCTACTAAATGGAAATATTTTCCTATGTAGCCTGGTTCTGAATGTCTGAATGTACACTTAAACATCCTCGAAGGATACATTTATACTAAAATGCAAGTTCTCTATGTTATAAATAGACTATTCTTGAAGTTTAACTTCAACACGGAGAAGATAATTATAGCCACACATATCTAATAGATGCACTGTATCTTGTGGTATTGGAAGAAGGTGGTTTGGTTGAATTACATATAATTATAGGTTAGGAAAAATTAATTATTCTCACCTAGAACAGAATGGTCCGCACAGCAGGTAGTGATGAATCAAAACTACTATTTTGAGTTCACTGTGAATTAATCACTATGTGATCCTATATATTATTTCATTATGGAAATCATATCAATGCAGTGCTTCAAAAACTCCTGCTGTCTTTCTGATTCACCTGCTTGTGTTTGGATGTTTGCTTTTATTTTTAAAAAATATGATCCCTGTAACACCTCATCCTGAGAGTCTGATCCTAAATTTTTCACCCTTAAGAACATTTTTAGACTTTCAGGTCTCACATTGCTCTCTGATTTTCTTGGTCCCCATGCCAAGGTAAGCTCATGTGTGTGTGGTGAGTCACATTGACGGTTTAGAGCCATCTTCTGCGTTCAGCTCCTCAAGACCAAGGCTTTCTACCTCGTAAAGCACCACACATGATTTCTGCAGCCAATTCACACTTGTTAAGAAGAGCTTGAGCCTAAGGTTCCTGACATTCATGAATGTTCTGTTTTTACCAGAGGCTCTGGTCTTCAAGTCTATGAAGTTTCATGAGCACACATTTCGGAGGACACAGAGTACTTCCTTCCTAACTCCTCTGTCCTGTCCTTCATCACTCTCTTTCTGGGTCACTACAGACATCGGTTTGTGGACTCATGTCTCATTTAGATAGAAGCACATTTAAAGTACAGATGAGACCACACTGTTCCCTTCACGAAAACTCAGCAGCTTGGATGAAACTTAGAAGAGGATGCTGTACTGGGATTTACACACAGTCCCCCTTATACACAAGGCTTGACATGGAAACTCAGCCTCCAATGTACAAGACTAGTTCTTCATGGGCAAACCTCCCTTGAGCATCTTATTAAAAGGCTCTTGGTATAAAACATGTGTTCAAATATGCCTCTGAAATGACTCAGTGAACTTGGGGCTGGGAAAAGCAGATTGGCAGAAGGCAGCAAATCAGAAGTAGGCATTAGCATGAACACTGTGGGTTTTTTGTTTATTTGTTTTTTTTTTGTCAGTTGTGGGGCTTGAACTCTGGGCCTGGACGCTGTCCCTCAGCAATTCAGCTCAAGGCTAGCGCTCTACCACTTAAACCACAGCATCACTTCTGGTTTTGGTGGTTCATTGGAGATAAGAGTCTCATGGACTTTTCTGCTGGGGCTGGCTTTGAACTACTATCCTCAGATCTCAGCCTCCTGAATAGCTAGGATTACAGTGTGAGCCACTGGCACCCAGCTGAACACTGTGTTTTGAGGAATTGTTACAAGACACATTTGCCTGGTTGAAAGATCATAAACCATTGCAACAACGAAGGTATTTTGCCACCCAGAGCTATATTCTTTAAAATCATCTCCTTGATTTTTCTCCCGTGTATGGGAATTCATACGAAAGGAACTTCTCAGAAGTGCTATTTGCCTCAGCTGTCCTTCTGGACCAACAGTACTGTGTGAACACCCTGATTCTATGTGTCCTGCCTCTGTCTCAAAACACCGCCAGCTCCTTGTCACCTCTAGATCTCTGCATGGAGCCCTTTCTCCAGCCAAGGCCTATCTAATTGGGGTCCCAGAGCTTCCCTTCAAGCTGAGGTCCTGATCTACACCTATTGACTGGTTTATAATTGGTTCCTCCACCCCTCCCCCAATTGTAAGCTACTACACTTGCTACAGATCCCTTTAAGAACAGGAAGCAGCCTAGGAAGCATACAGAATCCACCCACCAGCCTGAAGGAGGGGAGTCTGGATTGGTTTCTGAGACAGTAAGGTTGAATTAGGAACAGGCATTGTCCATTTTTTATTTAGCACTTATTGAGTGTCTTTTATTATTTGAGCCAGTAATTTACCTAAAGAAAACGAAATTTTACCTAATGAGATGAAAAATATACTTTTAATGGAAAAAGTATTTCAGTTGCCACAAAAACCTCAATTGTGGCTAGTTTCATTTCCAACATGCAATCAACAAATCCTGCTCGAGTGTCTATTGTATGCCAAATCCTGCAGAGACTGTGACTCTGAAACCCACACATGCACACAGGTCACACATAGAGATACATGTGCCATGTGTGTGAACACATAGAAACCTCTGTATATGTACACACATGCATACATCTAAATTCACACACTCACACACACATGGAAATGGATAACACACAAGCACTCTCTCTGTCTTCAGGAAATTCAAAGTGAAAAGAGAGAGACAATGTAAGCATTTAAGATGTGTACTATTGTTTTTGATAAACATAATGGATAGACACCAAACGTTTGGCATTTGGTAATGTAGCTCTGGGTAGTTTGCATTTTTTTTCACATTTCTTGTCAAGAATACATACTATTTTTAACAAAAATATGTTGATACATATGTGTATGGTATGTGTGCATGTGTGTAAACAGTCACTGTAAGGGAAAGAAGGAAGCACATACTCATTCCAGTTAGAAATGATAGCATTTAAAAAGATACTCTTAAATACTTAAAGTTTATTCTTATTATTTTTATCAACATTGACCATTCCAAAGAAAGGAGCCCTCATGAGAAAGACTCACTTTATAGGCTATTTTCTCACTTGTAGTTACAATTGATTTATGAAGTGCTCCCAGAGAGTAGAATAAAGGTTATAAACCATTAATTTATTGTACTAATAGAGCCAAGGGCCCTAATACAATTGTCTCTCATGAAAAGCAAGGGGGTGGTTAAAACTTGATCAGTTTTTTGCTTTAACTTTTATTATCCTTTCTCCACTGTACCACTTTAGATTAATGAAATCGTAAATCTTTCATCTAACTGATTTTATTTAATGTTATGGTACAATGTTAATCTTGCAGTTCTTAGCAGTGGGAGAGCGAGTCCTTTGGAGATCATATATTTCATAGAGACACAAAATGAAAGACCTGGGCCCTTCTAGAACAGTGATAGTTAGAAGACAGCAATAAGGAAAACAACTTCCTAAGCTTCCTAACTATGCCCTATTTTCTCCTCTTTTCTCTAAAATAAAACTAACTTATACCTGTGGACAAACCCTAAGGTGGAGGGAGAATCCTCCTTACTAAAGTTTGAGTCAGTCTTTTCTGAATGCCTTTTGTTCTTCCTTTGAGTCAGGCATCTTTCCTTCCTCTCCCTCCATCCCTCTGTCTTTCCCTCTTTCCTTTTCTCTCTTTCTACCTACTTTCTCTTTCTGTCTCTTTCTCTCTACTTCTCTCCTTCTCTCTCACCCACAGACAGACAGACATATACGCCATAACTGAAGTTTATTTCCTTTCTTCCTTCTTGTCTGGATGATATCTAGTAAGTCCCCAAAGACGATCCAGCCGATACTTCGGATCTGTACTACTAAACAGCTACCTGACCACTTCCAAGAGATGTCCCAGGGGCCTGCCACCAAGGACAGCAAAGGACACCATTTTGCCCACCATAGCTCCTTCACCTCCAAGAGCAGAGAGAGACCTGCTTGAGGCACCACTTCTCAGTGCTGCTCTGAAAGTGCTCAGGACTTCCCAATGGGGCACAGGCCCCCACTCCCGCTCTCAGGTGCCTGCTGCGTGGTACGCCTGGCACGGCGGAGCCCGCACCCACCCCCACACACTTGTTTCTCCATCCGTCATCTCTCCAGATGGCTGGAAAGTGAATATAGCATTCAAATAACCACACAGAAGACATCACTCTATAAGCAGTTGATGCATATGAAATGTGTGAAAATTAGATTATTTTCCTACTTAGAATTAGTTTCAGAGGTTTTCATTTGACATAAATGATATGGCATGTAAAACAAGCTGGCTCGGAGGGGCTCGCTGTCTGCCCTGCCCTTCTCGCGGGCTGAGGAGAGTCTTGGCGGAAAGCATCTGAGCAAAGGCACCAAGCTCCTAAAACAGCACTGAATTTAAAGATAATGCATGCATTTAAATAAATACCCGAATAATCGTGATGCTGGTACAAAGAGCTGAAGGCTTAAGGGCTCTGGGGGGTCACTCATTTTCAGACTATGACTTCATGTCACCTATGTGGATATTTTTTCCTTTACTAATGGAGCAATCACAAATTCTTTGCTTCCTAAAGACAACTGTGTGTGGTGAGACAGATAACACTAGAAGTTAGATGCATATGTTCTGTTTTGATTTTTGGCTTTTGGGCAGTTGTGGGGCTTGAACTCAGGGCACTGTCCCTAAGCTGTTTTTGCGTAGGGCTAGCTAGAGCTCTACAGTTCCACTTCTGGTTTACTGTAGCTAAGCGGTTAACTGGAGATGAGAGTCTCAGAGACGGGTTTTGAACAGTGATCCTCAGATCTCAGTAGCTAGGATTACAGGCATGAACCACCAGGGCCTGGCTTCTATTCAGATTATTCCCAGGGACTTCTATTCTCCTTAGCTGAGAATTTAAAGTCTGCCTTTCAAATAAGAATGTAGCTCTGGTTAAAATATGACAACCCATCATAAACATGAAGAAAGAAACGACCAACAAGGAGGATGCCATGCCCTGTTTGCTCCTCTTTTCTCTAAAATAAAACTTCCTTGTGTGCATGCAATAATGTTAACATATGGGAAAAAACACACTTGAGATTACCAAGACTCATGGACACCAGTTCAAATCCTGGAGAGTGCTGGGACCCTCCGGCAAAGCCAGTGCTAGTGGTGTCGCAGTCACTTTGAAAACTATGTATTGGGCAGCAGGAATGCTTCGTGACAAAACTGTGGACTACACTTTATCTACGAATGCCTTCAACATACGCTGTGCAAATCCAGACTGAAAGCATATTCTTCTTTCATTTACAAATCTCAAAATCATTTTTCATCTCAGAAATACTGTATTTTATAAACATAGACCTGAGCTAACACTGTATATAACTTACTTCAGAACCATTCCTTTGAAATGACCAGGACAGGATCAATCAGGGGAAATAAGGCGTGGTGAGAAGCAGCCAGGAATTCAGAAACACTGCGTTTAGAAACCACAGAGGCACTATCTGCTTTAACCCTCACACTCCTTCATCGGCTGCAATATTAGTACAAGGGGAAAAAAGAGCAAGAACAGCTTCATCTGACTATGCCCGCTGGTCCAAAGTGATTAATGCACTCTAAAAACCCAGAGAGGGCATAATAAAAAAGGTGTGTATCCCAGAAAAGCAAACACGCAGGAAAATGACTCCCCCTGCCTCCCCGCCCCTACACAAAGTCCTTCTTTCAAGGATAAACATCTGTTTGGTGGCAGGAATGCACAAATGTAATGGTCAACACTATTTTTACAATTAAAAAAAACATTAAAAAAAAGTTTAAAGAGCAGGTCAGTCTTAGAGACCCAAAGCCCAACTAAGGAAAAGGTAATGCCAAGAGTAATTTAAGAGCAAAGATAAGCACTTATCTTAGAATAGCTTTAAGTCTGAACCTCCTCTATCCTATAGATAGGCTTGATGTCAAAGAGCTCAGTGTCTCTCCCTTTGTGAGCGCCGGCCCTCCATCTGTTGGTGTGCCTCTCTGCCTTTGTGCTTGCCTGCTTGCTTACTGAATAAGGTTCTGCCAAGTTTTCTTACCATTATGGCTTGTGCAGACATTCTTATTCTGCAATCAAAGTCCATAACACTAAATAAAGAGGCCTAAGTAGAGGGAAACTTTACAAAGCCCTGCTCGAGACATTGCCAGCGAGGTTTGTGTTGTGAATTACTCCCATGCAATATTTCACAGTGTTGGAGGTCTCCTGTTTTCGAGCCACTCTTTGGTCTAGTGTGTCGACAGGAAAGAGGACAGGCTAGACGCCATCTGGCTGTGCTGCTGTGTGAAGGGAGAGGGGAGGTGTCCACGGGGACAGGTTGGAGAGCCAGCAAGGATGAGGGATAGGGGCAGCAGGAGTTGGTGTTGGTTGGCACTGTGTGTGAAGTCAAGACACCTTGAAGATGGAGCTGGTCTGTCAACAGTGGAATGGGCTGGCTTCTGACTGCCTCTGCTGGGGGCGTCACCATGACCTGAGTCTCCCGGGGGAATGGTCTCCACTCCTGTGTGCTCTCCACACCCCACCCTTGCTTTCAGCTGGCCTCAAACCCAAGGGGATGGTGGTCCTCCTCCTTCACCGTTTCCTCCTCGGCTCCCTCTCCCTCACCTGCTCTCCTCTTCCTTCTGGAGTGCAGTGGCAGCTGGGATATAAATGTGCTCTGCTACTTCAGGGCAGGGCTGAGTTGGGGTGCCAAGGATCCTGAACTGAGTCAATCCGCAATCAGATGTCCTTCATCTACCCCTTCATCTACCGAGTGTCTCAGCATCAACTAAAACAAACCAACCCCCAAAGCCCATTGAATACAGGAAGAGTGTGTTGAGAACACTAAGAGAATACATCAACATCTCTGATCAAAGCCACGCCACGCCACCACATCACCCCTTTCGTCCGGACAAAATGGCTGCAGACCGCTGATGGAGCAGATACAGTAAGGTAAGCGCAACCGAGAGAACACAGAGGAGTCACACACCAGCTCAGCACAGCAGCCTTCCACCATAACCACCCTATCAACTGGCTTCATCAGAACGCTGGGCCCAGAGGCCAGGTCCCTCAGAGATTCCATTTCCTCTCACTCAAAACGGCAGCCTTGATTTCACCCCAGCTACTTTCCTCCATCTGCAGGTGGCACCCAGAAAGGCTCATGCCAAACACAGCAAGCAAACACCCCAAGGAGTTGTAATATTTGTACAACAAGAATGATTATTACTTATCAACTATGGAAAATTCCTCCTGCACTGCCTTCACACTCATGACTGTATAAAAGGTCAAGTCATAGGCAAACGCACTAGCACTGGGCAGAGAAGGTCTTACGCTCGCCTGACACAGAAGGAAACACAGACGTTTGTGAGTTGCTACGATGTGTGAAGTAAGGACTGGAGACTGGGAGCTGCAGTCTGATCATTTAAGCCTGTCCTTTTACTGGCTCTGATCAACATGAAGTTTCCGCAGAGCCTCCAGGTCCCATTCAAAGGACAAGGGAAGTGTCCCATTTTCAGTTAGGAGAATTGAATTTCCAGCTAACATCGTACACAGGGTTATACATTCAGTGAGGAACGACTCCAGCCCTTCCTGTCTTGTAGCTTCGCTTCTGAAAAATATGCGAAGGAATAACCACTAATTTTACACTCATTTGGTACCAAAAGATAGGCACTGATGGTTTAATAAAGTGACAAACAGTAATGCATGGGCAATGTGACAAGAATGCCACAGGACCCAAGACCTTCGTTATCACCTGCCTTGACTCCAGTCAAACAGCTCCGTATTTAAATGTCTGAACAGATTCATATCCTGGAAAAGAGTTAACAGCAGCCCTTTTTGAAATGATCAGCACGTTGCAAATGACAGCTTTGCTTTGGAAATAGAGGACGTTGACTTCTGAAGTTGGGAAAATGTGATTTCTACCAAAAATGATTTTGCTGTCCAATATACAAGTGCACTATGAATAAGCTTTATCTCTGGAGTCAATTGTTTGTCCTTTGCATGAAGTATATGAAGGAGCTTAAGAGAAGCAGGTAGATAATGCAGTGCTCAGCAAGTGAATCTATCTATTAATCAATCTATTTATCTATCCTCTTTCTCTTCTACTCTCAGCCCTTTCCTCCATTGCGGGCTCTGTCTGACTTTCTCATCTGGTAATTTCAATTTCCTTGTGATGAGTTTAAAAAAGTGAGGAGAAATGGGTTTGTCCATTAATTTTTTCTAATGTTCCTTTGCAAAGTCCCAGGATATGTTTTGATGTAGGAGTTGCTGCTTTGGGAATACCAGCTCAGACACAGATCTAGATGGAGTACTGGCTGCTGGTGGGTACTAATTTGCCCCCAGTCCTCACCCACATTAAACAGCATTTGGTACAGAGTGTTGGGTGTCTCCTGATTGCGTTGTTCTCCCTGCCAGTCATTTCTTAGTGGAAGAAATACTATTCTTTTGCCTTCTCAATATGTGTGTTTGTGTGTGTGTGTGTGTGTGTAGATAGGATCTGGATATATATGAATCTATCTATCTACATTCATCCATAGATATATGTATGTTTTTATTTGTGAGGGTTTTTCAAAGGAAAAATAGGCAACCTGAAAGTCTTGACATTATGTTATTTATGAACCACTACTCTACAATTATTTTAAAATTCCAGCCATGATTCAGTTGAAACGACTCCAGTTACCTACAAGCCTGACAAATCATGCTCTCTGCGAATCCCACGTCTGTATTACGGGTTCCAGCGTGGTGAGCTGACATCACTCGCCGTTAGTAATTCCTCCTTCCTCCTTCCTTTTTTATCCCATCTCATGGCAGCCATGACAACTAGAGTGAGTAAGCTTCCTCCTTCAGGGTGTGATTTAAAGTTCAGCTGCCATTATTAGTTTAAAGATGAAAGGAATGGGGGGGAAGAGAACAAAGAAATCCACTGGGTGGCACAGACCATTATGGGATGACTCATCCGTGCCAACCTCCCAGGCTCTTTGTCATCGACTGAGGAGTTAGGTGTGACAACCCGGTGTGCTCTGCCCATCGCACACAGGCTGCGCCACTTCCAGACACAGTCTGCAACTCTGAACCATCTGCTCACACCATTTCTGAAGCAAAGCCCTCATTTTCAGTCTCATTAATTATCATTCATTTTTACTGGCGGATGTCCTACTCATCGTTTGAAAAGGGATTCATAGCTGCTTTCCAGTATCCGGTGATAGTTCACCTAAGATCTTAGTTACTGTGTTCTCTGTTACCCAGGGGTCTTGGGGTTCTCCTGTCTCAAAACTTCCAACTAGCATCGATGTCACAGAGGTCATAATGTGTTCACCGAATATCCCTTCCCCTCCCAGATCTCTTCTCCCTCAAAGAAGTCAAGGATTCTCTATTCTGGTACTGTTGAAAGGTATTTAACAAAATCCAGAACCCTCTTCTTCTGTCTCTCATGGTTGTGTTCTATGCTTTTTATTTCCTGTCTGTGTTCCTGGGCTCTGTTTCATGCAGAACTGACCATAAGGAAATGCTCCCAAGCTTGAAGCTTTCAAGTACCAAATTGTCCCCAAAGATAGTGACAGTAGCACATGTGGCAATTGGGGTGCAGGACAAAGAGAAGCAGGAGGAAAGGGTTTCCACAGGACTCAGATGAGCCCAACAAGTGCAGTTCTCGGGGCACTTATTAGACCAGCTCTGAGTGAGGACACCCAGCTATTGTCCCTCACTCTCTGACCACTCTGTCTTCTGCTATCATTACAGCTGCATATGAAGGGATGAGCCTCCATGGAGGCTCATGTGTTGAAGGTTTTGGTCCCTGACCTGTGGCACTATGGGATGGGAGTGGAATCTTTAAAAGATGAAGCCTTGGGGGAAGAAGTTAGCCCAGTGGGAGCATGTCCCTAAAAGAGATACCTGGGCCACAGAGTCCCTTTCTCTCTCTGTTCTCTGGACCACACCCCCTCGGTGTGACATTCTGACTAGTCTAGGTCCAGAATCATGCCCCAACAGACTGTGAATTGCAGCTGTATACCAACAGATTTTTTTCCCCTTCCTGTGTGGTGTTTTTCTCAGTTGTTTGGCCACAAAGTTGACTCACAAAGCCGGGTTCGATCACTTTCAAAAGTTTTAGTGACCAAGAAGGAGCTTGGAGACCCAGGCAAACTGACCTGAGCCTCACCTACCAATGGCCTTGAAACAAAGAATCTACTGGATTACCTCAAATTCTAGCTGCCTGATGGGAAACCCCATGGATCAGAAAGCCTGATTGCCGTGTCTCCTGGGAGCACTTGGCCAAAGATACCAAAGAACTTTGTTTTTGTCAGGAAGATGGCGCTTGTTCCACCACGACTCAGTTCATGCTTTCGAAACCCTAAGCTGGCATTTCCCAGCGTGCACGTCACCAACCTGCCAGCCTTGTAATTTACAGTGATGGAGAACGAGCCGACATCTCTCCTCAGTACACAGATCCTTCTTCTCGCCCAGGATCACAGCAGCCAGTGGCTCGAATCTGTCAAAAGCATCAGGAACAAGGGAAAATGAATGTACTTGCCAAGCCGGTGATTATGGTCCATGGGACTGTCTCGGTCACATCATTTCTCAAAATTCTCCTACTTGCTTCCCAGTAGTCACCATTGATGGTATCCTTACCAGCCTGATGACAAACGGCCCTAATCTTTTCAGGACATTATTTTTTCAGGGGCTCAGCTATACCTTTCAACTTATATGTAACACAGTCATGAAGTGGCATAACCATTTTTTAAATTTTCAAGAGAATAAAAATCTATTCATTGTCATTGAAACATCTGATTTGCTCTTTTAAAATATGACTTTGAAGACATTCAAAGTTAGCAGTTAGGGTCCACTATAAAAAGAACATGAAAACACCCACAAGTCTTATCTAAATGAGAAGAACAATAGTTTCTTCCCCATACATTAAATATACAGCATTTCAAACGTTATCTGAGGGCATTTTTACTCTAGAATGAATCTCTGAGTACCTGATTCCCACTCCCTAACTGAAATTCACACCATTATATTAGATCCTTATAGCTATTTTAAAAGTGGCTTTCAAGATTACATCACTCATTAAAACATTTTTGTAAAATTCCCTTTGTATTCACAGCATTTCACCTGACATACACCCAAGATTGTACTGGAGGAGAGAAACAGGAGGAGGAGAGGAAGAGGAGGAGGAGGGAAGAAGAGGAGGAGGAACAGAAAAAGGAGAGAAGGAGGAGGAAGACAGAAGAAACAAGCAAAGCTTAGGCAGCCGAATCTTACTGTATCCTGTGTGTTTATGATTCTTGTGTTGGGGGCTCTATGAGCTCATAGAAACCCCGATGCTCAAACTTATTTGACATGCTTTCCATTAGGGTTTACTCAGTATTTTCATTGCTTCACCTAAAGTCTGTGGGAGAAAACTTCTCATGTCAGTGCTCAATGAAAGTCCTGGACAGCTATGTCAGGCTCATTATTCCCTTTTACTTGTATGGGCTCTGCGATGGACAGGCCAGCCTGTGGCCTAGGGCGGCAGTAACCAGTTGTCTGGTATATTACTGCTCTGGACTGGATGCTATTGTTTTTCTAAAGTTCACAACGCCTTATAAAAACAGGAACGTTATACTAAAAAGTTTCGAGGTTCCCGTGCGACATCAGAAAGGGAGTCCTTTTGGGGAGTTGTTTCGTCACGAGTGTAGAGCCCTTGGAAGGAGTGGCAGCCATCAGAGTTCTCCCCTCCCAGGTATGGGCATAGCTGAAGACTCTACAACCCAAAATTCAGGCTAACAAAGGATGCCAAATCCACTGATGCCTCTATCTGAAAGACTTACAGCCTCCAGCACTGTAAGAAACACATCTCAGATCATGTGTCACGGCGGTTTGAGATGATTAAGAACTTTCAAGTGGAAGACATTTCCTCTTTCCATCTTATCCCAAGTATTGCCATTGAAAACGGAGGACGTGAACTTGCTAGATTAAGAATCTCTTTAACATTTCTAGCCATGAACCGGCCAAACTGAATCCGTCACATGGGTGACAACTCTTCCTTCTCATGTTTGTGTTTTGGCTGGTGTAGCGAACCTCAGGTTCGGGGGGATCTCAAGGCAAACAACCTAGGAAGGACAGAGGCTGAGCCACTGTGGATGGGTAAGCATCCTTGATTTACTGACCTTTAGGTGACTCGCTTTCTCCCCCACCCCCATCATGAAATATACCCTCATTCATGCCCTCGGGAGAATCAGGGCGCTCTGCCACTTAACCAGAGTTGCACAATGAAATGAAATCACTGCAATTATCTTTTTATTCTCCGTGATAATTGTCTCATGTGGGAACTTTGTTCATTATAACCAAGAATTTAATTGATATCATTCAAGTATCTGAAGATAGTATTAGCAAGTCAGAATGAAAAAAGAAAAGAAAAGAAAAGAAAAACCATCTCGTGCTTGGAGCTTTTCTCCCATTTTGTATTGTTCTTTTAAGGCTGAAATGGTATCATGCTGACATTTCAACTGAAAAGAGAAACACAGCATACTGTTCTGCTGTGATTTAAAATGCGGTGTCTTTTGGAATGCGAAGGTCATCTAGAATGGCAGGACACAGCCATGTCCCATCCCGGTGCTAAGACCTGCCTCCCTTCCAGGGCCTTGTGAGTGCTACCCATGCCTGAGCCAAGGTTGAGAAAGACGGGCCTGGGCTCTCATCTCTCCCGCCCCCGCCCCCCCGCCGTCCTAGGCCAAGTCATCTCCACATACTCCTCTACACAGACTTCACTCACCTACCTGGGATGGACCAGCTGGCCTCAAAGCACAGCACAGCTGCTTCTCTACTTGTCTGCTCCTCTCCTTTCACCATGCTGGGGATGAGGAGCAACTGAGACCTCATTCTGGGTCTAGAATGGGTTCCCAAATGATAGCACCTTTGTTCAGGCTCAATCAATCAACTCACCCTTACAGACTGAGCTCACTTAGATGTGAGGGACCCTTTGAAGAGAAGAGAATATGCCTGGAAGGCAAGCAAAGGCCTCGCATTCTGCTGTGAAGAGACTCAGAAAGAAGGGAGGAAGGAAGAAGGAATCAGATATGGTGATGATAAAAGATACAGAGAAAGCTGGGCAGTGGTGGCTCATGCCTGTAATCCCAGCTACTCAGGAGGCTGAAATCTGAGGGATACCGTTTGAAGTCAGCCTGGGAAGGAAAGTCTGTGATACTTTTATCTGCAATTAGCCACTAGAGGGCCAGAAGTGGAGCTGTGGCTCATGGGGTAGAGCTGCAGCTTCGAGCAAAAGTGCTCAGGAACAGTGCCCAGGCCCTGAATTCAAATTCCAGGATTGGCACACACACACACACACACACACACACACACACACACACGCCCCACAGTGCAGAGAAAGAATAGGGAGGGGAGTGTTTACTGTGAGCAGCTCTGTGAACAGGCCAGGCTCTGGGAGCTGTGGGCCCAACAGTCCTGAGCTGCTTGTGACTTCAGAAATGGAAGTGAGAAGCAAGGTACAGTAGATAAGTTCAGAAAGGAAGGTACAAGGAGTAACATGGGCTGGGGTGGGGGAAGGGGCTGCAGATCACTGGGGTGATAGGCGCTGACTCTGCTGAATCCTGAGACCAGGTGTGAGTGGAGTGGCCGTGTTGCCTGGCTTTAGAGCATCCCTGAGCTAGGGAAGGTGAGCATGTGGGCTGGCCCCGTGTGTGGCAGAGCCAGGATGCCAGCCAGAGGGACAGGTAGTTGAGATGGCAGCCAGACAGGGTGAGAATCAGCGAGACTCCACCCGTATGTCAGTCTTCACCCATAGATTGGGGCTTCATGAAGGAAGAGGAGGAGGTCAAGAGACTGCCATGTGGCTTTGCTTCCCGGTGTGAGCACACAGGAAGGCCTGGTATTTCCACCTTGACGCTGAAGGGAAATAATGCAACTGAGAACCAAAAGGAGCATCCAGCTGGGGTCCGGGAGGACATGTGGAGGAAGGGCAGCCACAGCCACACCAGATCCCTCTTCTCCCGGGTTGCCTGCTCCCGAACTGTTTCTGGTTTCTGCCCTGACATGATTTCTGCGCCCTCCATGGAGCATCAACGGGGCACTCCTGGCCATTCGGCAAAGTGAATCTATTCTGTTCAGGTGCAGTGCTCCAGGGGTTCAAACTTGGAGACACATGGAGGGCTTTCAGGTGGCACTGCTGCTTCAGCCCACCCTCGATTTCTTTCCTCCCCTCTTCCACACCCTGAAATATTGACATGAAAGTGTGGGCCTCCCTGACGTTCCTGGAAATATCTGGAACACCGGTGATGTGCAGGGCGGGCTTTGCGTGTGTGGAGGACTCGTGTGTGAAACTCCCCTCAGGAAACTCAACACAGGGGCTGTCTTGACCACATCACAGATTGTGTTTGTTTTGAGTCTGTGCTTCAAGAAAAATGAAGCAGGTAGGCATTGGTAGCTCACATCTGTAATCCCAGCTGCCCAGGAGACTAAGACCTGAGGATTGTGGTTTGAAGCCAGTCCCGGAAGGAATACCCAGGGGAGTCTTATCTCCACCTGACCACCAGAAAGCTGGAAGTAGAGTTGTGGCTCAATCGGTAGAGCACTAGTCTTGAGCAAAAAAAAAGCTCAGGGACAGTGTCCAGGCCCTGAGTTCAAGCCCTAGTATGCACCCTCCCCCCCCCACCACACATGAAAGGATGAAACCAACCAATAATTGAGAGCGGTCTGTCTTCAGAATTCAGTGTTCCTTCTTCTCATTTAAGGAAGTACTGGACATCCATTTCATGGCCCACAGATTATAAACAAAGTTTACATGGCGACCCTCAAGTTCAAGGTAACACGATCACTGTCACTTGACAACTTCAAACCAGGAAGTAATAAAAAACATTTTCCTGCAAGCCATGTAAACCAAATTTTTTTAACCCAGAACAGTTTCTCAAAATGTATTTCTGTTTGCAGAATATTGAGTTCATGTCTACTCTCATAGAGAATCCTGGGAAAGTGGTGCTTTCTCAATCCTGAAACCTCTTAAAAATGGAATTCTCTCAAGAAGTAATTAGTGAACATCTGTAATGAGCAAGATGTTCTGCCACAAAAATGTGCAAGGCGTGTGAGGTGACTTGTAGTGACTGTGCCTCTTCCCAAATTCAAAACACAGCTTGGACCAAAATTACGTCTCAGAAAAAGTGTGGATTTTCTTACTGCAGGACCATAGAGAACGTCCCTTATTCTGGTCATTTTGTAACTGCTTCATTGTAAACGATGGCATCGTGTTTAGAGAA
Organism: Dipodomys ordii; assembly: GCF_000151885.1. NCBI lineage: Eukaryota > Metazoa > Chordata > Mammalia > Rodentia > Heteromyidae > Dipodomys > Dipodomys ordii. Next base: position 8,409,553 of record NW_012267280.1, read on the forward strand.
TACAAATTCCCTTCTCCCTGGGTGAGGGAATCAGTGGACACGGTGCCAGGAATTGCCTGTTGAACAAATGGCAGATAGAGATGATGGCTAGGGGAAAGAGGGAAAGAGAATGAATTGGTGAAAGACATTTCTTGAGGGTGGAAAGACAAGGAAAATCTTTACCCTTCTAAAAGGAAAGTCTTGAAAGTTTACCTTCTACCAATGCTTGCTGTTTTGCTATTTTCACTTAGGAGACACTTTTTCCTAAAATGGTTCCTTTAATATTTCCTAGGGAGAGTTATGAAGGGGCATGCTGCGGTGTCTGGACATGGACACATACGTGCGGTGTCTGGCCATGGTGAGCAGGGGGTGTCCTGTCTTGCTCAATTGGTGGACTTAAGTAGTCTGTTAGTGTTGCTGCTTGGGTGCATGTCTGTTCTCACAGTGCACACCATGGGAGCGGAAGGGTGATTTTCTAGCTGGTTTCCAGCATCCAGAGGGCTGAGTGTGGCTGCCTAGCAACGGGATGCCGAACGCCATGACAACCGTGAGAATGAAGTGGGTTTGGGAGAGAGAGGAAAGCTCTCTCCACTGGGAGAACGGGGATCGCAGCAGAAGGTGGTATGAGACAGAGAAGAGAGAGGATCTGCATAACATTTTTCTTCTTTAAGGACGTAAAAGAGAAGGAGACATTTCCAAACACGATCTTGCTCTCACAAGTCTGAGTATTCCATCCCAGGCCCTCAGCCTCTTATTTCTGGAACCTGTGGTGATGACATCTCATGATGTCGTGATGGCTTCTCAGCCTGGCTGTCTTCCACCAGGGCTTGCCCCTCTCAAGCTCAAGAGATCGACGGGACCTTTGTGGCTGGCCCCAGGAGCCGCCTCAGTGTGAGCCCAGCCTCCCGGGGTGTGTGGGTCCAGAAGCCAGCCTTGCCTTTAGTTTCATATGGTGCAGGAGCCACGTGAGACCAACCGTCCTCACCTCTGCGGTTGGCGGAGGGCTCTGTCCAGGGGATGAGTCTTCATCCTGCCATGCTGACAACCCCAGGCCCCCCACAGAGGCTACAGGCTAAGAACCACTTCCCTCCTCTTTCCACACTGGAGGAACAGGCCGTTGGCCCTGCTGAGAATGTCCTTGCCATGTCCCTTCTGGCTGAAGAGCTCCGAGGAGGGGAGTGCTAGTTAAATCTACATGATGTGCGTGTACAAATGGATTGGGGTTAGGGAGGTGTTTCCTCGGGGTTACTTGGTTTGGGTGAAGATGCTGCAGAGGAGGTAGCTGTGGAGGAGAGGAGCAGTGAGGGACTGGCCTCCTTACCCCAATGTCACTTGTGCTCACAGCCTGGGCTATGGGGCTCCACACAGGATTCCTCAGAGCCGAAAGAGACAGAAAAGCAGGAAGGGAGAGGAGGAAAGGGGCAGAGGCAAACAGGAAGTGGTTCCTCACCCCAGGCATGAAGATAGGTATTCTGCATCATCACCCTGCAGAGGCTCATGGCCTGAGAAAGTGACATTCAGAAAGGAGCTGGCCAGGCTGGCCAGGGCGGGGCCAGCATCATACCCAGCTGTCAGCATCGCCCCTGCTGAGTCAGCATGAGGGTGTGGCTTCCAGCAGAACTTGCCACCCCCCACACCTCTGTACTAGAAAGGATCAAGGTGACTGGCAGGGAGAAGAAACCAGAAACCATATCTGAGGACTAATAAGACACAGAGAGAAGCAGTCTGTCTCACACCAGGCCCTAGAATTCCACCATTGCTCTTCCTTCAAAGTCAGTCTTCTAACTCATATGTTCGTGGCCTTTTCACCCTCTCCTCCCCTGAGTGGCTGGTGCCAGTTACTAACCCTTTAATGCCATCCTGGCCACCTTTGTTAGCCACTTTTCCATCCTGACTCTACGACACAGCATCTGACGTGTGCCTCAGCCTGATCTGTGCCACACAGCTGACTACATCACACCCAGGGAGAGAAAGGGGAACCACTGAGTCTCCAAGTCATGGCCCGACCAGTCCACGGGACACAACAGAGTCTGTAATGCCACGTGAAAGCCACCCACGCGACGCAGCGCCCTCCTTCTGCGGCTGCTGCCGTCTCCTCTACCCTGTCCATGCTGATGTGTGACGGCTGCGGTAAAGGTGCAGGGAAGGTGACCAGAGTGGCAGGACCAGCTGGAGTCTGCTCACACCCACTCCCTCTCCAGCCACACCTCCAGGCAGCTCACTCCACACTGCAGGACTGGCTCCCGCAAACCGCTGGAGCTACCTACCGCCTTCACCCCACGGCGTGTGTGCAGATACCTCCAGTCACTAAGCCGGGGGCCCTCGGCCCTCCAAACATGGAGCTGGATCATAACACAGAAGGAGCAATGATACCTCAGCTGCCAGGATCCTGCTAAAGCGGTGCCCAGACAATACAGGAATCCACAGCCTGCCTAAGTATCTACATGACAGTGCTCTCAAATGCTCTCGCTCAAAACCAATCATCACCATTTCATCCCCACCGTGCCTGACCAGAACATTCTATTTATTCAATAAAGGGGGAAAAGGGAAACTAGATTTGAGTTGTCTCGGCAGGAGGAGATATCCACTCCGTTTCCATTCCAAAGCCACCTCGCGGCACAGTCCGTTCGAGCCAGGTTTGTTGTTTCTGACACAGCCCTGGGGTATTTTTCCACCATCCATGCACACCCACCTAGCACACACAGGACTCCAGGCCTTCCACCACCTGCAACATTTCTGGAATAACAGTCCCTGTGAAGTGGCCGATGCCGCTGCGTTCTCAGCCAGCCTCTGCTCTCGAGAGGACACTGACTGAGCACATCCAGTTCCCAGCATTCAAATGGATGGGCTGTATTCCTTCATCCTCTGTGCATTTCATAATTCACTGGCTGAGCCATAGCTTGCATTGATCAGGTACAAGAACAGCCTGTTTGGTTAAACTGAAAAGAACAGATGTTGTTTCAGGCTAAATAAGAGACCTCTTGAAGCTATGTAGTTGAGATAAAATTATCCCATCTCTAAAGCAATTTTGCTCCTTAATCAAATATTCACCAGGGCCACGCTGACCTCCTGTTTCCATGCAGGAACAGAAAGTTAAAGCAGGTACATTTGCTTGTTAGAGATATTTGTTATAGTGGTGTTTTCTCTTCCACTAAGGATAAAAGGCTGCTATTAGAAAAAATGACTACTAGCTGGGTGCCGGTGGCTCACGCCTGTAATCCTAGCTACTTGGGAGGTTGAGATCTGGGAATCGCAGTTCAAAGCCAGCCCAGGCAGGAAAGTCCTTGAGACTTATCTCCAATAAACCACCAGAAAACCAGAAGTAGTGCTGTGGCTCAAGTGGTAGAGCGCTCACCTTGAGCTGAAGAGCTGAGGGACAGCACCCAGGCCCAGAGTTCAAGCCCCACAACCAACAAGGAAAAAAACCCAAAACAAAAATGACTACTAAGTTTTGTGGAGATTGGTGGCTATTACAATAAGGATATAGCTTACTTACTTTACATATTAAACAGAAGTATTTATCGCCACAAGAAGCTCCGTTCCCAATTTCACCATTGTTACAACTAGTTAGCACATTATGAAGGAGTCAGGAATGGAGAGTCTAGCTGGGGGAAACAACCTTTCAGGAAGAATGAGACTTAAAGATGGATGACAGAGGTTTGTTCAAGATATAGGGCTTAGCATCTAAATATAACTGTGTGTGTTAATTTGGGGCAATGCTAATTTTAATGGGTGTGTAACAAATTCTTTTAAGGACAAAATACTAATACTAAGCTATTAGATGTTAATGGAAGTGAATTTTAGTATCAGTTGATTGACATGTCACTTTGTTTAAGAAATGCAATATACTGGAGCTTGGAAGGTGGCTCAGTGGTAGAGTGCTTGCCTAGTATGCATGAGGCCCTGGGTTCGATTCCTCAGCACCACATAGGCAGAAAAAGCCAGAAGTGGCGCTGTGGCTCAAGTGGTAGAGCACTAGCTTTGAGCTGAAGAGCTAAGGGACAGCACCCAGGCCCAGAGAGTTCAGGCCCCGCAACCAGCAAAGAGAAAGAAAGAAAAAGAAAGATAGAAAGAAAGAAAGGAAGGAAGGAAGGAAAAGAAATGCAATATACTTGCATATACTGAGACCATAGAATTGTAATAATTTATTTTATATAAAGAATGGAATTTCTATTCTTCTTCCATGAGATCCTTTGCATACGCATATGATACATTGTACCAATGTGACAAAGATATTTGAGAAAAAGTGTGAGACATTTAATCACATTGGGAATTAGAATTCAGTGCTCAGAGAAAATAAATTGTATTTCTATCAGAATAAACCTAGGTTACTTACTTTCATTTTTTGTAAATACTGGGTACATAGGTTCAAATGATAAAAAGATCTATGGTGTTTGTGGTATCTTAGAAATTTAACTATGTCATTATTTGCTGATAAGCATTACTTAATGCTGCAAAGAAATACTTGATTCCTAAAAAGCCTGGTTAAAACTAGCATTGGCTAGTAACTTAAAGAAATTAATATGTGAAATGTTGTCTTTGAATGTTTATTAGCATAACATATGTCTTTGCTGTGGTGCCTTCCTGATGGCCTGGGTTCCCTATCTTGCTATATTACTACTCTTAAAAATTATCAATTAAGATTAGCATATACACAGTCCTGTTAGACTGTGTGCTAGACACAGTGATGAACCAGAAATCCTTGCATCTAGGTGTCCTCTCAACCCAATGACGGACTCCTAGGTCTAGGAAGCCCTCTGGAAGTTCACTAATTCTATGGAGGCTTGATTGGTGATTGATTCTGAGTAAGCTTTTTTTTTTTTAACTCTTGTGCAAGACTTAAGCTGTAGCAGACTGATAACAATACACACAAAGCCATGTCCAAAACAATGCTAATTGGGTCTGACCTGGGCAGTACAAACACATTTTATCATCAGAAAATAAAAATCTTTAAAATCAAATGTTCATATGAACTGACTTAAACATAGTATTAGTGTCCTTCTTATCCAGAGGGCTAAATAAAGCCTCTAGTTTGTATTCTCATTCTGTTTCTAGGCCAGTGATAGTTCTCAGGTGCTGAAAATCAGACAGGAGTACAGCATGCTGCAGTACTGAAAACCCAGCCCGGAGGAGTAGCTGTTTCCTACGGCCATTTTTCTCCCAAACACTCTCCCACACTGCGGAGGCTTTACCACTTTGTGCGTATGACTTTATCCAAGCATCCCAGGTCAAGGCTGCTGACAACCTTTTATAACTCAGATGTAGTAACTCCAGCTTTGGTTTCCCATCACACTGCTCTGCTTCCCGTGCCATGATGCTTCTGTAGTCAAGAAGACCCCTGACTTCTCTCCTGGGGACCACCCACCCCAGTTATTCCTTCTTTCCACCTCACAAGTTCTGTCTCTGATGGATGTGCCTTCCTCATCCCTTTATGAGTGGTATATGTTCTCCAACCTTTGTTTCCAGGCTGTCCTGAGACAGTTCCCCTCAGCAATGTCAAACGCATCCAAAGTTAAAGTTACCATGTCATATATAAACTCATGACTTAGTATTTCGCCTGGAAAGCACACATGGTCGGTCACTCCCGCAACTTCCCATGGAGAGGCTGAACTGACCACCAGACTGAGCAGGCTGGATCTCCCAAGAACACCTCAAGAGCAGCAAGTCCTGTGGCCCTGCCTTCCCACATACCCAAGACTGGACCCACTCCAAGCAACTGCCTTGCACCCAACTCCCCAGGGGGAAACATGGCGGGCTGTTCAGACTGGCTCAACATGTCTCAATTACTTATACCCCTAAATGCTTTTCTTCACCTCACTTATGTGTGTTCCACTAAACCGTAGTCTTCCTTGAACAGGGATTATTGTAGGGAAGAGCCTGCCCGAAACATCTGCCTTGGACATCTAGTGAACTCTTCACACTGTTTGGGGTAACCCCCCTTTAGGGACTTGCCCCACAGAACCCGGCCTAGGAGCCCTTCCCAGAGCAGCCCTTGCCTGTCCTTCGCTTTGTGACAGTACCTCCTGAGAAACTGCTCATCGTTTTCACACATCACTAGACTCCTCCTTCCCACTCCTTGCCCTGCTTCTGCAAATGTGCGCTCACAGACCCTTCCTGGATCTGTGTGACTTGAAGTAGTCTTCAAGACTCAACTCAATGCCACCTTGGTGCTGGAAATCACATGGCCTGGCATGAACAACCTTTTCCTGCACCCCATTGTGTTCCTCAGCGCATCCCCATCGCCATTGTTTATTTTTCCTGGCTTTGGAGAGAGGGGCGATTTTATTAGTTCTGTACTTTATTTCCGGAAGGGTCTCATAGCATCTAGAATATTAATCATATTCACTATCAATTACTGACTTAATAAGGAAGTAAGGAAGGGAACTAGACCTCTTCAATGCTCAAAACTGAACATACATGCAAAGGAAATGAAATCAGTGTGCTCAAGAGACATCTACAGTGCCATGTTTATTACAGTACTACTCACAACAGACAAGAGATAGATTGAAGCTAAGTACGTCTGGAAGACACCATATTAAAAAAGATAAACCAGGCACCAAAAGACAAATTTGGTCTGATCTCATTTATAGGTGAGACTTTAAAAAGAGCCAAATGCCTAGCAATAGAGAGGAGAATGCTGGGTACCACTGGTGTAGTGCAAGAGTCAAAATGGTCAAAGAATAGGAACTTTCACTTATTAGGAATAAAAGTAACAAATTTATTATATGTCATTTGCTATATGTGAATACAGTAAATAATATGTTGCATGATTGAAAATTGCTAATAGTAAGTGTTGGAATAATGCATATGTAGAAAAGCCCAGTTTAGGGGCTGGGAAGTTGGCTCAGCGATAGAGTGCTTGCCTTGCATGCATGAGGCTTTGGGTTCAAGTCCTCAGCTCCACATAAGCAGAAATGGCACTGTGGCTCAAGTGGTAGGGCGCTAGCCTTGAGCTGAAGAGCTGAGGTGCAGCGCCCAGGTCCAGAGTTCAGGCCCTACGACCGACCAAAAAAAAAAAAAAAAGAGAAAAGCCCAGTTTAGCTATTCTGTAATGTATGTGTTTGTCAGAGCAGCACTGCGTACTAAAAATGTAGTTAGTTAAAATTTAATTATTTAAATATTATTTTATATATTAATATAAGTAGCATGATGCATATTCCTATCATCTTTAATATTTAAGATGATTTTAATAAAAATTAGTGCTATTGTCTTGCTGGCAACTGTCCTTTAAGCAAAAGAATTAAATCTAAGGGTTGAACCAAACCATATTGCATTGTGTTAACCATCGGTGTAAAAGCACAGCAACCTTATAGACACCTGTTTCTTAGGTTTTTAAAAATTATTTCTAATTTAAACCTGGAGTGTTAGAAACTTTCCTCTAACTGGCTTCTGGCTGTCATCTCTGAGGAAGAAATCAGCAACATTTCTCATGCCAACTTTGCCACCGTGGAGGGGCTATGGTTACAGCTGGTACAAGCCTGATGCCCAAGAAGTAGAGTGAGGCACTGGGTTCAATGGTTAACTCCACCTTTCTAGCAGCTGCTGCTTCTGGCACAGATGAGGCCTACTTCTGCTTTCTTCCTCTTGTTCATCTGAACTATTTAAACATTGGTTAAACTCATTTTATTCAGTTGAGTATTCTGCAGCTTCAGATGATGTAAGAAGAGCCTCTGGTCCATTACTTAAGTTATCCTTCAGCCATCTATAAATAGAACTGCTGCGTGGATCAAGAGCCAGCAAAAAGTGAGAAAACAAGTCAGACTCCAGTGTCTCATGCCTGTAATCCTAGCTACTTAGGAGGCTGAGATCTGAGGGTCACAGCTCAAAGCCAGCTCAGGCAGGAAAGTCCATGAGACTCTTATCTCCAATACATGCCTCAGGAAAAGCCAGAAGTGGCATTGTGACTTAAGAAGTAGAGTGCTAGCCGTGAGCACAGAAAGGCTCAGGGACAGAGGCTAGGCCCTGAGTTCAAACTCCAGGACCAGCAAAAACAAATAAATAAATAAAAATAAATGACATAAACAGACCAACTTTAAATATACCTTCACACGTAACAAAGGGTAACTGTGTTGTAACACAGATACACCGTAAATGACCATAACCCTCATATTATTAAACTAGCAAAAGACACAGGCTAGAATTTCACAATGGTTTGCATCCCATTCTTCAAGGCCTGTCTTAATGTTCTCTGTTTGTTTGTTTGAAGTGATCCAATATTGCTAGAGTGAAATTTTATGTAATTTCCCTGATTACTGCAGTTGAATGTCAATAGTGGATAAAAAGGTCAGGAGCATTTATTTGAGTTTGTTTGACCTGAAAAGAGTTGTAGTAATGTTTGCTGAGAAGATTTCTGAGAGAATGTCTGAGAAATGTAACTGACAGGTATTGATGAGCCTATTATTCTAATTACTTATTCTGAAATATATTTAAAATTATTTTTTGAATACTAACAGAGTCTCTTTAGGATCATCATAAGAGAATAGACATTTTCTGCTAACTTGTAAGTTCTGTCATGGGCAAAACAGGTGGCAACTTATCTTGAGCCAAGATACTCGTTTAGGGGAGGAAAAAGGGGGCAGAATGTTCAGAATTCTGTTCAGAGCCCTGCATTTAAAGATGCGCTTTGATCATTTGGTAATAGAATTCCCCAACCCAGATTTCCCCATGAATAAACTAAAAGTCACCGGCTTCCTGGATGATTTCTAGTATGCTTAATTTTAACTTAATTAAAATCCATGCACATTCAAACAAATATAGTACTCGCCTCCACTTCCTATCCAAAATTCATGTCTAGCATCATCATTTTATAAAATACCAGCTGCTCTATGTTAATTTTTATACCAAGATATAAATCTGTTTAGGAAAAGTTGGTATACATAATCTGAATAATCAAAGCAGAGAAGTGCTCCCTTATCTCCATTAGCAAAAAAAAACCTTAAAATGAAAATATGCAAAAAATACCTTCACTGTAGGAAGTTTACTATTATGAGAACAGATTCTAAGCGCTCACAGGAACAAGTTCCTTCTAGTGGGAAACAAATGTCACCCAAAGGGATCAAAGGTGGCTGGCTTCACAGCTCTATGTGAACTGGCAAGTATGAAGCTGTGGGTCTTAGGACAGTGCACATCCGTGGCTCTAGATGGGCAAGAGTAATTGAGTCAAGTCCTCAGGTGGCCCCAGATACTTTCCTGGGACAGTGTTTTGGCCTTAGCATAAGACATTGAAGCAGGAGACAAGGGATTTTCCTGGGCAGGATCCTGAAGAGTAGAGCTCACACCTCATGCCCAAGCAGAATACTGATTGTCATGCAAGTGAATGAACCACATAAGTTCCAGAAAAGACATCCAAATGGATTCAAGGCACCAGCCTCAGGGCAGGAGGGCTGCTGCTCCCACCAGTTCCAGTATAAAACTCTGGAATGCAATTTTCTCCCCTAAAAGAACAAAATACTGAAACCCCCCTATGGAAATCTGGCTGGTTCCACCAGACACAGCTGAAAAGAAAGCCCCGAATAACAACCTGCTTGAGTCCCAACCGAAGCCTAGAATATCTGTGGAAACCGAGCATGTACCGTCCGAGGAAACAAAATTCATGATGTCTGACAGCCAATCCGAAATGAATATGCATGTGAAGAAACAAAAATATACCACCTACCAAGAAAAATTCATTAACGCCAACCTGGAAATGAACCAAGTAATGGAATCAGCTGACTGATATATACTAGTCAAGAAGGAGAAACTGTGAAAGATGGGAGGAAACATTCACAAGCCCCCATTAGAACTTGCAGAAATGAAAGCTATAAAAACTCAAAATAGCACAGTTATCACTATTTTTTAATTTAATTTTATTGTAAAGGTGATGTACAAGGGGTTACAGCTACATAAGTAAGGTAATAAATTATCTTGACTGTAAAGAAGTAACACTAAAGACAGCAACAGAGACTAGAAAAAGAGAAAGACCAGAAACAATTAACTGGGCATTGGCGGCACAATTCAATGCCTGGTGAACGTGAAATAGTAAATACTGAGGGAGAGAAGATAAGGAGAAGGAAAAACTGTTTGATAAAAATATGTATAAGAATGTTCCAAATTTGACAAAAAACCCATAAACTCCAAGAAGTTTGCAGAAGCCAAGCGTAAGAAACATGAAGGGAACTTTACCAAACTGTACCACATCCAAATCGCTCAAAAATAGTAAGAAACAGAAAATATTAAAAGCACACAGAAACAAATGGCACATCGTGTACAGAGGAACAAAAGAGGGACAGCCAACTTCTACTTGGAAAAAGTGCAAGTCAGAGACGTTGCACCTTAAAAATACTGGAAGAAAAAAATCTGTCAACCTTAAATGCCTTACCAGCATTTCATGAAACTATCTGTCAAACTTGAAGGTGAGGATGAACAGCCCCAAGTCTGACTCTGACACAGACTATGGACCCTGGGAGAGGAAGGAGGGGCACTGGCTGTGCATGGAACATGCAAAGAGTCAGTGGGAAGTCTCTGTCTGTGTCTTTCGCGTCTGGCTTATTTGGCTTAGCATGGTGTTGCTTCGTTCCATCCGTTTCTTTGCAAATGACAACTTCATACTCCTTGTGGCTCAATAAACAGAATATTATCCACCTACATATTATACTGTATGTATTATTCATATATATATGCATCACATTTTCTTTATCCATTCATCTTTTGGTCACAGCTAGGTCAATTCCATAACTTGATTATTGTGACTAGTCCTTCAGCTCGATTTTGCTGAGTCTCCAACAAATCTAACAACTCATCTACAAAAATAAGTAAAGCTAAGTTATAAAATGTAAGTGAAATAATATGAGATCCACACATCAGAGAATCAATGTGTGCCCACAAACTCATAATAAAAGAAAACTATCTGGGTTCTTCCCAGAAGCCCTCCTTCCTCCTGGTCCCACCATGGGTTTCCTGACCCCGGGCTCTCCTTCCTGTCCTCCAGTCTGATAAACTGAGGCTCACTACCCCGTCCTACCTCTGGGCACTCACTCTGGCTACATCTGGGCCATGTTGCTCTCAGGGGAAGGAAGTCTTGGGCTTTCTGCAGCAGACTGCCTGAGATGAGGCTCCAGAGAGAGGCAAGAAAATAATGAACGCCATGTTCCCACACATTCTGCCCCTTGAGCCAGAAGCTAAGTTTTCCCAGGGAGCTTTTCCTGGTTGTATAAATACATGCTTCCAGATTTCCCACTGTCTGGGCCCCAGGTCAGGGGCGGGGGGTGAGGGGGTGGGTTAAGGGGGTGGTAATTGGTGAACTCATCAGCTCCTCATTATCTAATGAAATGTCAGAAAGTCTCACCAAGTACTTAGGTGGCCATAGAAGATTTTACATTGCAAATCCAATGTCTACCTACTGACTAGGGAAGGCTGAACTGAGTGAGGCTAAAGAGCTGACACCAGTGATCTAACTTTAAATATTCATTTGAGGAAAAAGACAATAGAGATCATAACATAAACACCGTTTCTATAAATAAATATATCAATACAATTGTAGTAAGACTGGCAAAGAAAACACATAAGTATCAATATCAGGATCAGAAGACAGAATGCCACTGTATAGGTGGCACACTATAAAGGAATCCTTTGGATAGCTCCAATAAATTCAACACACTTCAGATAGAGTAGACCAGCTCCTCGAAACTCACAAATAGATAAAGAAATAACTAGCGTCTGTGTGTCTTCAGAATATATCAAAACCTAAAAAAATCAACTCCATATAATATTGGAAAGGTATTGAGACAAAAGGTTCACAGAGAAGATAAATGTGGGATGAACAAGCTGACAGAGAATGAAGGCTGGGCAAGTTAAGGTTTCTGGGTCAGCACACACAGGAAGTGCTGGGGGAGGGGTCATCTGTGTGGTGATGCTGATGAACTCATGACCCGAAACACAAAAGTTTCTGGTGCTGGATGTTGAAAAGAAGTAGATTTCCTCTTACCAGAGTGTAATAAGTGGTTTATTGGGAGCACTGATCAAAGCATGATCAAAGATGAAGAGTCAACATGTAAAAGTATGTAACTTAGTTCTGAACTATTCAAGTATAGGAAGGTAATTATGGTACTGAATTTTGGTCCTGAAAAATGAAGTATATTAGAGGCAGAAAATGGATTACTTTGTATGCATACTTCCTCCAAATATAGGCCCAGTAGGTTTTTGAATTACCTATATAATGACTTCATTTTAAATGTCTCTGGTAACAGCATAAAGTCAATCTTGAAATGAAATGTAAGTCATCATTAAGGAAAAAATGTGTAGGCATAATTTTCATTTTGCATTACTGTTTTTAACTTATCATTATTGCATTAACTCGGATCATGGAATTTAAGGGACTGGCATGGAGTCCTGCCCTTTCTCCATCTGTCTTGTTAATGTTCCTCCTCTATATGTTATTCTCTAAACTGCTTGCCTGTATCCTTTCAAGCAAGAGAAGGGAGCAAATTCTGCTTTAATCCACTGGTAGGGACCACTTACTACTCAGGCTGCAATTTAGTCAGCTGAGACTAAGAAAAACACAAACATGGAAAGGTTGATGTAGAGACAAGAATGTAACTTGTGCATATACAATTTTGGACTTTCAACTCAGAGGGACAAGATAATCAGATCAGGGATTTTAGATCCCTTGGAGTTGAATATCTCTGGATTTTGATTTATAAGGCATATTAATCTTTGAACTTTGATTTCTCAGTGGTAACGTAAAAATCAGAGAAGATTTATAGGCACATTGGCACTACCAGATTTTATTCTTAGAATTGCTCTTTTTTCATCTGAACATTTTCTTTCTTTTTCTGGTTGGAGAAGCCCTGAGGAACTATTTTGGACCATGTATCAGGCAAGCTTTGGGGTGGAAGCAGAATGCATTTACATCCTGAACACAGATTGGATTTGAGATAGATACAGGAAGGGATTGTTGACCATTTCAGGAATGAGGGTATAAAATCAGTATCGCTTCTCTTAGTTTCCAGGAGGACTCCAAGTGAAGCCATTGGAACAGCCTGAGGATGGAGGATGAAATGCTCTGGAAGACTGAGGATACAGCAGTTGGAACAGCCTGAGGGTGGAAGATGGAATGTTCTAGAAGGCTGAGAATACTGCCTAGTGTACAGGCACACCCCAGTTCTTTATGGGCTCCCTCGATGAGCCTTGTGATCCTGGAAAAGAAATCGCTGTGGAGGATGGAAACAGAAGCCTTCTCTCGCACCTGTATCTCCCTACAGAACAATCTATTAAGCTGCCCCCCTGTCCTTCCTATTTGCCAACGGAAAGTAACAGGATGGCCCAATTCAATAACTGATTTGGGGAGGAGAAGACACTCACAATTTCCCTAACTGCTTATGAACATACTCCTTGTAAACAAACGGCTGGTTTCTTCTATTTCTCCAAATTCAAAATTCAGAATTCTGGGATTAAACTCTTTTATGGCTCCTTACCGTTGTATCAAAATATAATGCAACCATCAAGATGTTAAATTCAGGTAGCACACACTAGGGTACCATTTTCCCGGAATGGGAACACTCTCTCTGCTTTCCTCTACATCCCGTGACTATTCAGGGGATTATACATTCACTTTAAATCATGTGGATTCGTCAGTTTGGGGGGGGGGTACTTGTTTTCCGTGTTTGTTACAAGATCATTTGAGGTGTGAGTTTTTATTCTGCACAGACTTTAAATGAAAAGGTGCAGTTCTCCATTTGCAAATGTGCTTCTGCCCCCGGGGTAAGGTTGTACCTGTTGGGCGGGGAGCCGGGGACTGCCTGCCCCTCCTGCCAGCATCCTAGCAAAGACACTCCGGATAAAGAGTGCTGCTGAATGTTAGAACTCCCCACAGAGTTCTTCTCCTCTCTGGTGTCTCAGTGTCCCCGTGCTCACAACTGGGCAACTGCCTGTGAATGTTAATGACACATTGGCACAAGGGAACAGCACAGAGAGAAGCTGGAGAGAGCAGCTACTTTAGGCAGGGACCAGGCTTTTGCCCCATAGTAACTAGGAATGCCTTGAGGGATGCCAGGTGAAACTCTGAGCCAAGACTCAACACCACCGAGTCACAGTTTTCTGAGCTGTAAACCAGAACACAGGGACGGACAGATCCATGGATGTGTTCAGGTAACACACCTGTGAAAAGCTGAGCACAGTGCCCAGTGCCTCGTGAAAACTGAGGAATGTGACTTAAGGGCGAAGTCAATCAAAGACATTCTTAATAATGTAATAACCACTGTTTATGAGGACAGACAAGACCTTGAAGAGTTCCTGTGAGGAACAGAATAATGATGGTGAAATTCAGAGGTCTTCCACCACCACGGAAACGTGATTGTACCCATGATGCCAATCGTGGTTCCTAAGTCATACTGGCTTTTCAACTCAGAAAAACGCTTGTTCAAAATCAGCATGAATGAATAAGTAATGAAGAAATGAGTGATAGATGAATGAGTGCTGTCATTGGGGATCCTAAAACCTGAAAGAAGAAATTAGGAACTTAGCCAGATTATAAAAGCAAGCATCTAAGTCATCTACCATTATCAGTCCCCACTCCCCAGATCTCCCCAAGGAGGAAAACAGAACTGTACCAAGAAGTAACGAAGCTAGGTATGGTGGCTCATGCCCGTAATTCTAGCCATTCAGAAGGCATAGGTAGGAGGAAGATCATGGTCTGGGTTGGCTTGGGCAAAAACATAAGATCCCACTTGCAAAATAACTAAAACAGAAAGGGCTGAGGAAATGGCTGAAGTGTTAAGTGAATGCTAGAGCATCTGCAGCTGCCTGCACTGCCCACTATGTAAGGACCAAGTTGAACAGCTGTCAGAGATCACTGGTGTGCAGGTAGCTCTACCATCATTACTACTTCCTTCTTTATAGACAAATGTTGCAGTTTCTTGAAGTGGATTATGGGGGGATTTGATCTAAAATCCACTAAGTAGTATAACAAATTACAAATAGAGATTTAATTATGTTAAAGCTGAAATGACATCTAGACTCTATCTTGTAAGCTTCTCTCATATTTATTTCATTGAAAAACTACAGGACTGGTGTTCATGGTTTTTTTCTTCTGAAACTTCATGAAACTATTTCCAACCAACCCAACTCTGCAGAACACACTTCACAGAGTGGATATGGTTAGACTTGGCAAAATTGCCTTGAAGAAAATTCATTTGCCAATTAAAGTTTTCAGAAGATTTATTATCTCCTGACCTTATAAATTCCCATTTCTTTTTTTTTGATGGGGGGAGGAGTCCAGTCATGGGGTCTGAACTCAGGGCCTGGGCGCTGTCCCTCAGCTCTTCAGCTCAAGGCTAGCGCTCTACCACTTGAGCCACAGCAACACTTCCCGCTTTTTTCTTTTTGCTTATGTGGTACTGAGGAATCGAACCCAGGGCCTCATGCATGCAAGGCAAATACTCTACCACTGAGCCACCTTCCCATCCTCTCCCATTTCTTTTAAGGATGTATTGACAGAGGCTGGCATTTCCCGCCTGGACCAGGGAAACTTCCAGAACATTGCAGCACAAGTTCTGCCTCTGGTGGGTGCCTGTCTTGTTGGGCATTTGTTGCCTGTGAGTTTAATTCAATCCAGTCAAGCACATCTTCTTTCACCCCCCCACCCCCCACCCCCGTCCCACACCTATGCTCTCTCACTGTGTGACCTTCCAGCACGTGATGTGTCAATCAAACAAGCAAACAGATTCAGACTGTTTCTGAGTGGGATTCCATCCAGCATCAATCTCAAACCACACTTGGATCCCACCCAGACCAAGCTGAACATCAAACACCCCAGTGCATTTCCTGGAGAAGTTCTTCTGCCTTTTCCAGACGCATTCACCTTATTAAATAGTGAACTCTGTCAGCAATACCATCCTGGCCACTGTGACCAGGGCCTTAGGTGAACTGTGACTGTGTTCTGCAGGGAGGGCCACCATGGTTTTGTGGAAGACTTAAATAGTTTCCTTCTGATCCTGGAGATACGCAAAGAAGAAAGGAGGAGAGAAGGAATAGGAAGAAGAGAAGAAAGGAGAATAGGAATGATACAAAGGCAATGGGAAAATAAAAGAAAAGGAGAGAAAGAAAGGGAAGAGAAGGAAGGTAAAGGAGAAGGGAAGAGGAAAAAGAAAAAGGAAGGGAATGGGGTGGAAGGGAATGGGAGGGGAGGGGAGGGGAGAAGAGGGTTGATACATATAGCTAAAAGCTGGCACCTTCTGGACTAGTCCACTGACAGAAAGTATGGAGTATAATGTCATCTTCATGATAAAAATTAAAGAGATCAATGGGAACATGGCTGGGTCCAGAAAACACTCTTGAAGCCATTTCTGTAGTATGATCTCATACGATTCATTCCTTTGATTCTACAAAAAACACCATGACAGTATTAGTCTTAACTACACTTCCTGGATAGATGTAACAGCATTGAGCTGTCTGTCCAAGCCTGGATGGGTAAGCGCTGTATGGCTCCTAATTGCTCCACAGCCTTCCCTTAAGAAGACACAGTAGCTTGTTACAAAGCTGCACGGTCATTTCCTTTCTTCCTACTCCATAGACCTGGGCTAGGACCAGCAGAATGCAAGGAGAACCTGCTGGGCCACTTCTGTTCTAATGTCCCTTCTCCTGCCTTGGGACTCTGAACCAGGGCCAGAAGTCTCCCTCTGCTGGAAAGGGGTCACATGGGCTGCTGTGTGGGTAAAAGAAGCTATACATTCTGGCCAGGCAGGCTTTAGCCCATACCAACCATGACTGTAAGAGAGGTCCTCAGGTAAGAACGGCCCCATGTATCCCAGTGAAACCCCAGAATTTGGAGGAATAATAAACTTCTAAAATCATATATAACATATAAATAATACCTCATGCCTCTAGGTTTAAGGACATTCTGACAGTCACAGATCATTGGGCCCAGAGTGTATTCATTTCCCCTTCTGGGGTACTTGGAGAGCCACCACCCAGCCCTGCCCGTGTTGATCACGGTAAAGTGGCTGCCGTGGACCTGAGGGAGTCACAGCCCGCCCCTCCCCCCAGCTTACACGCATTCTGTCATTTCTTTATTCTCTCTGTCTCAGCAACGATACTTCATAGATCCAGGCTGGTCCTTATACCTGGATGTCATCATGAAATCAAGACTGAGATTCCAGCTGATTTCAGCTTAGGGGTGCGACTTCTGAACCTCAGAAAAGCGCAATAGGGAGAGAAACAAGACTTGACTCTCTTCAGCTATGCACCAGGGACTTTTGTTCTACAGGGTATATTTGAGAGAGCTGGCTTGCAGCCTGGCCTCCGCAGAGGACCCCAAGGAGCTGAGGAATCCGACCAGGGCATGGGGAACACCTCTGCCATAGGTGCATACTGGACTCTGCCACGCAGACCTCCAGGGCTGGATCCAGAGACACAAGGGCAGCAGCCTCTGCTGGACGTGAGGCGTGGACTCTGGTCCCCTTGGGCAGAGATGAGCCACCTATTTCTGTAATGGGTCAAGGACTAAAGACTTCACATGCTGAAAGGCAACACTGGGCATTTTATGTGGGTACTTGTAAAACCTTCTTCTTGCTTGCACATAAGAAAACAGGAAGCAGGTTTGCCTGGGGGGTGGCCCGGGTGCCCCCCTCAGGGTAGATGTCCATCTACCCAGTGGCTGCAATGACAGCCCCCTGAAGTATGATGTGATTAAGTATGTGAGAAGTACAACCCAAGATGCTTAGGAACTTGGAGAAGACACACGAGGTGACTGGGAGTGTTACCAAGGGTTTTCTAAAGGAGAAGACACCTGGGTGAATTTCCAAAGATATGACATTACAAGCAAGACAGAAGACATGATAACACTACCCCGACAAAGCCTCAAGGTTTCTGAAACTACAGCGTACGGGCAGATGAGCCATATTTCCTTCCATGAGCAGCAAAATACCATGAAAGCAGTTCCAAAGCTGCCCAAACATAACTTGTCCAGCTTTGGTACTGAGTGACATCTATATACATGGACACAAAGGGCTGTTCTAGATGTCTTTGGTGATTGTGACAAAAATGCCATGGACTGAGCAACTTAAACTACAGAATTTGTTTCCCTCACTTCTGGAGGTTGGAAAGGCCAAGAGCATAGTGCTGATAATGGCATTCCTGTTTCCCCTTCCCGGAAAAAAGGACCAGGGGAGGCAGAGACAGACCTGAGGGGGCGGGGGAGGGAGGGTGGGGAGAACAGTGGCCTCAATCTCCAGTGCAGTTACCTAGAAGTGAGGCTTCAACATGAACCGGGGGACAGGGTTCCCCCATGGTCACTGATTCCAACCATGCACCACAGTTCACACAGTGTAATTTGGTCCCACTGATTCTTTCGCTGTTCCACCTGGTGAACAGTGTCCAAGCTGGTGCTTGTCCTGGGAGACAGGTCCATGATCTTTCCCACCTTATTCTAAGCTGCAGTTTTCCTGGAGACCCCAGCCACAGCCATCTTAATGTCTTGTACAAGCTCGTTAGAGCTGGAGCCTCTGGGGAACTGCGCTTATCCTGGCTTGGGGAATGGCAGAGAGGGATGGGGTTGACAGAAGAGCAGGACACCCAGGCACAGGTTCAAAGCCTAGCAGCACCCCCAATACTCCCAGGAAAGGTTATTTCCGCATTCATCAGTGTGTCCACGTGCTGATTTCCACAATAACAAAGGATGCTCCAATGAGCAGCTGCCTGATTCCAAACCACAAAACCAGTCACTCAACAGTACCATTTCCCACCTCAGCTCCTCATTCTCTTTAACCCAATGTCCATTGGCATGTATGTCTGTCTTTCCTGTCATGTGGAAATATTTAAGTTGAACAGCCATTAATCTTCAACAGCTAATTCCTTCTGAAGTCAATTATTTAGAGTGTATGATGCACAGATCTTAGGGACTAAGACATTGCCACCCCTATTTTAAAAAAGCATAAATAGAAAGAATTGTACTTAGTTGCAAAAGAAAATAATTATATTTATATATATACATATATATATAAAATTCTAATTGAGGTTGGCCCTTATGGAGCTAAACATACACAGGATAAAAGGTAAAGATAAAATTATAAAATATCACACATATACAAGTTATGATCCCTACACTATTTTGGAGATGAGCAGTTCAGATTATTGCCTGTTGAAATAGCACTTAGGAAAAGCTATGCAGTTACCAAACCACCTCTGAATCATTCAGTGATGTTGTTTTCACTGGTAAACACCTGGGAGCCTTTAGTGCGGAGTCTCTCTGATGACAAGAACCCAAGATGCTCTGATAAAAGCAACAAAAGATGACTAAAGAGCACTAAAAACTTTACCAAAAAAAACCCCACTAAAATATTGATTGAGATGAATCCTATTTCACTCTACCATAGAAATCCACATACAGTTCCTCTCAAACTTCCATGAAAGCTCACTTTGGAATCTTAACAAGTTAGCCTTACTTGAATTCAGTAAACCTGGGGTGGCCTACGACATCTTGCATTACCATAAAAGCACTTTTAGAACACAAAGGCACTGGAACATTCTCAACTCTTGGCGAGAAGATACGAAACAAAACCATAGTCCCCAAATGTCAATATGGAGTTGGCCAAGTGTTTGCTATGTGCCCATATAATCAATCCCTGGAAGCTTGTTAGAAATGCTAATGATAACATAGGCCTTCCTCAAAGCTACTGAATCTGGTAGAATGTGTATTCAGGATTCCTGTGTGAGATTGGTGTTCGAGACTGCTAGTCTTGGTAAGGTTGTCTGTTCCACACCGTAATTCACCAAGGCCTATGACCACTCCCCACTCAGAGCACACGCTGCTGGCAGAGAGCGATCACCACCCTGAGCCCAAGGAACTTGTCCTCACTGTTCTTCACTGACTGGTGGATGGAGATGCAAGCCAGTACACCCACCAACTTCACACCTGGTTGAGGTTCTGATGGGAACTCATTCACCCAAGATACCTTGTACCTCATATGGTGGGAATACTGTCTCCTAATGGGCAAACTGTCATGCATGAGAAATCTGTGTTCATTAGTGAGCCAGACACTCCTGGATTTCTATCCAGGAAACAGAAAGAGGCAGACCAGAAGAGAAGCAGTGCTAACCAAAGGCTACTCAGGGTACAATAATCAATGGTGTGCTGCACTGTTCCTATTCAAAATGCCCACAGCAGTCATCGTTATACTCAGACTTAAAATTAGTTTCTTTATAGATACATTGACTTTACAGTTATTTCCTGGAAATTGTTCTCACTTATAAGTATCATTTATGGTTTAAACAGAAATATCAATATACATTCTGTAGATTAAACACATTCATTCTCCAGGAGGTTAAGCTTATCTTCTACCTTTGAAGATACTCTCATCATTTCTTTAAAATGAGTGGCTCTAGCAGAACTCATAGGATGTTTGTTCTTTCTTTGTGATGTTTACTGAGATGAACAATAAACAAATGCTACTATTTTTTCCAGAAAAATGATAAAAATTGAACAAAGAATTTTAGTCAAGTGTTGAAATGTTATAGAATTTGCTCTGACTACAAGTTTTTACTTAGTAGTAACACATTTCCTCTTTTGTTGAGTTTGGTTTTGTTGAGTTTGGCTTCCTCAAGGTGAACTGGTCCACAAAAATGTTTAAATCTTCCTTAGGTCCATGGTTTAACCACAGGTGCTAGATTCCCCACTCACAACCCTGATCTCACTTTACATCAGTGTTGCTTTTAAATCTCATTTTTTCATAGGTTTATTAAGTCTATTCTGGCTTTCTTTTTGCCCATCCTCTTTTATTTATGAAATGCCTAAAATAGATATTATTGTTGTTGTTGTTGTTGTTATTATTAATCGTTATTATTATTTTCTCCAAGATTAACACTAGCTTCACTAGCTTCTCTGACTCCAGAGTGCATCTCCTGTGTCTGTCACTCTGCTCACTGAACCACCAATGGTGAGAAAGGCCTTTCTTTGCCTCTGTTCCATTTATCTGTCTACAAGGAGTGAACAGTCATAGCAAAGAATTCCACAGAAGCCTTGAGTAGTGTTTGTGAGCACATATTTTCAAATTTAGTTAATATTCCTGGATTCATTCTTTAAAATGGGTTCATTGATATCGATTTGAAGTCAGACTAAGGGTTCTTATGAAAGAAAAAACATACAAACAAAGACACAGACTGATAGGCGGATTCTGCATGGTGGGAGTTGGTGGGCAGGCCTTGAGGATGCTGAAACGAGTCTCTGTGGGAGTAGATCTACTGGCCAGAGACCCACCCACACCAAATTAGAGCCTCTTGGTAACCAGCTCCCCCGCCCCCAGAGTCCTTCTGAGCTGAATTTACCTAAGAGTAGATGACAAACTTCTTCTCTGTGGGCCAGATAACAAATACGGCGCAAATATGTTCACACTCTATACCCAGACACCATTGTGGGGAAGAAGTGGCCATGAATGGTACACAAACAATACTCACTGTTATGTCACAACAAAATTGTAGCTACAGATCAAATGTGAATCTGTGACCTAAACTGTGCTTTCTTCATAGATATAAAAAGGAAATAACCACATAGATGCTTTTTTTCTTTTAAGTAACAGATATCTCATAAACACTATGTCTTGTAATTTTCTTATTGTATTAAGGTGTTGTACAAAGGGGTTCAATTCTGTCATTTTTATGAACTTTTAAGTCCAAACATAGCCACACATTTAAGGGAATATGAACATATTTTGCAATGGTGGCACATGCCCGTGATCCTGGCCATGACAGGAAGTCAGAAGAGGAGAACTGCAGTTCAGGTCTGCCAGACCTCAAAAAAAAAAAAAAGAGAGAGACTCTACCTCAAATCAATAATAGGGCATAAGAAGTGGAGGTGTGAGTCTTTGCTCTAGCAAACACGCAGCCCTGAGTTCAAACCGCATTGCTACCAAAGCTCCTGAGAGCTCAACCAGGACGCCGACTGACTGTGGTGGCTTACCTTGCCAGGAAGTTGGAGAAAGACAGGCGGGCAGGGAACCCATGGCGGAAGACCTTCACCACCTCCAAAACCCCGATGTACTGCAATTGGGCAGAGACGTAGAAGGGGTCAAAGGTGTCTGGAAGCTGGGAGCTGTTGGGCTTGATGCAGTGGACAAAGTGCAGACCGCCCTGCTGCAGCTTCCCCGTGATCTCAGCCAGCGACTTCTGTGAGGAAGGAAAGGCAGCTGATGCTCTGCAGGAGACATGGACAGAAGGCAGAGCCTGGGGGACAGAGAGAGAGCACGGGGGATAGAGAGAGATCACAGGGGACAGAGCAGAGCACAGGGGACAGAGAGCAGCTACAGCACAGACCTCTGCCTTCAGTGCAAGGCTCTGCTGTGTGACTTATTTAATCACACAGAGTACACATGTGCTTGCTTTCTCGGAGACTACAAATTGTCAAAAACCAAAAAAAGTCTGTGCACACCTTCTGCTGTTTATATAAATACATTGAGTCTCTGAATCTGAAAGAAGGACATCACTAACCCTGAGTTGTGATGCTCTGGTGACTGGGTCTCTTCGTTCTAGTCTTTGGAGGAATGTAGAAGTTCCTTTCTTTTTTAATAACTGGAAAGAGAAAGAGAGAGAGAGAGAGAGAGAGAGATTTATTTTGCACAATTCAAGTTTGAGGGAGTAAATAGGAATGAAGCTTCATATTCATTTAATTCTATTTACAGGCTAATGTATAACACATAGACTAAACACCAGCACCAAATGATGCTTTCTGCAATGCTACTGTGAGTGGAGGAGTCAGGCTATTGCAGGGAAAGCAATGACCTTCCTGCTGACCTTCAAGGGCAAGGGAGAACCTACAGCAGATCTACAATTCTATGTGCATTCTTATTTGAGAATAAACATAGATCCTGATTTGACTGTTCCACAAAATTCTCTGTGGGAGCCTAGCTTTATGATCAACTGTTAATAAACTGTTAGTATTTATCTCAAAGTGCAGCTTCCCCTAGGGAAAAAGGGGATGATTTTATGTTATAGAGATGATGTCCTAACAATTGGTAATTTGTTCCTTACATGCAGCAGTAGCATGAATGTATGGCTGGACACTTTCTTATCCATATTTTTCCCTACTTTTGTTTCTTCTTTTGATTAACTATTAAAATGGGCCAGTGACTACAGTACGTTTCTGTGAAAATGACAATAGATGGTTTTCTTCGTAAATAATTATACACAACTCTTAAAAAAATCCTATGTAGCAATGTGATAGTGGAGATTTTTAAAAATCAGTGGAAATGAGGCCACTGAGGAAAGAAATGGAGGCTAGAAGGTAATTAATTAAATCCCTCCAGGGGTTAAAAGAAACCTTAGCCACAATGATTTGTTGTATTTCACAGAAGCATGTAGATGAAGACCAACAAACCCATGGATTGAAAATCATTTCTCTTAACACAAAGTGATGTAAGAAGAATGAAGGAAACATCACAATTGCTTTGGGTGCTATGGTAATACCAATGGCTCATGCCCCTCCACACAGGTGCAGTGGATAACAGGGCTGACAGTTTATGTAAAATGAAGCAACTTGCCCAAGATCAACCTGTTTTCTATAAATGGAATGCCAAAAAGATGAGCAAAATTCTATCTTCCTGGCCCAGGGCTGGGTGTGTAGGAGTGAGGGGAGCTGGAAGAAATGAGGGCAATGAGAAATGGAACACTTAGGGAAGTCATAATAAATAAATCTTCATCCACTGAAATGGAGCACTCCATTTCCTTTCCTGGGGGGAGGCACTGCTGTGAGTTATCTCCCTTTTGCAATCCTCTGGGGAAAAGCCTAATGGCAGCCAGGCTCATAATGTTTAATAATTGAGGTTAAAAATCACAGTTTAGATGCGTGTGGTGATTCCTTGTTCTTATTGGCAGGACGGTTGAGGAAGGAACGGCCATCAGTTCCATAAACCCCCAAGGACTATAGCTCTTTCTCATACAGGACAACTGCTCCTATTTTTTATTGTAAAATATGCCATTTCTATGCAATGAGATTGAATTCCTGTGATCACACCCCATTTTAGAACAAGTGCATCGAAGGATCCCTGGTTTATGACCCGCTGTCTAAAGTCACGCACGCGTGTGTACACACACACACACACACACACACACACACACCCTTCTAAAACAACATTCATCTTCACTATGCTTTTATTTTTATTAGGAAGCTAAGATATCCTTGAGCCAGCCAGCAACTGCATGTCTAATGCGGATTGTCCTAAACACCTTTCCCCTTAGTCTTCTTTTCTGTACCTTTGTAGACACACGTAGAAACAATGGGGTATATCCCATTGTGTATATTCTTAAGAAACCTGTAACCCTGCACGCATATGTTCTCATTAATCCACGGTAACTCTTATGGAGTTTTTAGACAAAGAACCTTTAAGCTGTGTATACAGCCACATTGACATAGAACTAAAGCACTTAAAAATTAGCATCCTGATGAAGAGAAAGTTGAAAGTCTACACATATGCAGCACAAACATGCTACACGTGTAGAACAGTCTGGATGGGAAATGACAGTTTATTGCTTGGATATGCAAATCCTCTGAAGTGATTAATGGAATAGCAAGAAGTAGCCACATTAAGTTTCTGTCACATGACACCATTGCCCCAACATTACTTTCCATTCTGCACAATGACAGTGGCAGAGATAAAACAATTAGGGGGTCACACAGACAATTAATGAAATCACTACTTTTCTTGCTATTGGATTAATCTTCTGAATTTTTTCTATCTTGTTCTTTCTTTTGGATGTTATATCTAAGATGGGTATTTTTCCTTTAATTATCTCTACTACAATATCAATTTATTTCCACAGGTATTCAAAATTATGACCCATTTTTTTAAAAAAAGAAAATACAGTAAACAAACAGCAAAGTAAGAATCACAAAAACTCCTACCTTACTAAGTTCTAGATAGTTCCTGTTTTCTCCAATAATTGAAGCAGTTGTGATTTTCCTACTGAGCAGGGTGGATTTATGTCCTCGGAATTTAAAGGAAGGGTAGGAAGGTATGAGGGCTCCTGTGTGTGACAGTTTTGACTGGAACAAATGATTGATCACGACATTTTCACTAGCTAGGAAATAAATAAATAAATACGATAAGTGAGGTTCAAGTTGTTAATGGAATATCAAGCTTAATCCTCATGGAAGTGCTTTAACCACTGAAACACTCTGTCCCGAAGGTCTAACTGGTACAGCAGACTGAAGACATCCCTTTCCTTTTTCCTCCAGTTGCTGTGTCCTAACTTGTCCTGGGTCAGGAGTCCTGACCTACTATCTCTATCCAAATTATCAGCCCTTTGCTTTCTAACTGAAAAAAAAAATCCTCAGTCTTACCTGCTCCAACCCAAGGGGCTTTCATGCTCTTGACTGAGTTTTCCAGGCTTATGGTTTTGTCAGCATCTTCCCATCCCAGCACAAGGACTATCTAGGCTCTACTCTGTTATTTAAATATGCAAAGAAGACTGCCTCACTTGATTTCACCTATTATTAGGGAACAGATGGTGAGGAAAGATCCCTTTCTTCTGACTCAGTTAAGCTGCAAAAGGAAGAGCAAGCTGATAGATTTGAGATGTTAAGTTAGATACATCTTATAGCTCAGGATTTTGATTTCTTGCATTTCCTGTCAGGGAGAAACTACAGCTTAGATGACTGAGTGGGTTTTAGAGTAGACATTTGACTAGTATGGGGAAATCAATGCATAGAAGAGTGGATGGAACAGTTATGCACTGCTCAAATCTGTGTAGACATAGTGCTGAGCCTCAGTTTCTTTATAGTAAGATTACAAAGATGGAGCAGGACTAAGAAGTCCTGACAGGAAGGAGCCATCACCAGATCCTTACCACAGGTGAAGAAATGGCATAGAGAACAGATTCCCTTACACATAAAAGGACAAATTCGGCCATCTTCTTATCCCTTCTAACTTAGTAAAGGAATTCCTGGTGAAGAACAGTTTTATGCTTTGTTTACCACAGATCATTCCTCATGCCATGATAGACACCTTGATAAGGAAAGCATCCCTTACTGAAACCCATAGTCATGGGCCTGGCATCTTTCTGCTCAATAATCTCAGGTGTTTCAACATAGAACCAGCTATGCAAAATAAAAATGGTAAAAGACTCAACAATTGTTAATATTATGACAGTAAATACCAAATACTCTCACTGTGCTGACTAGTAGGAAGCCTAAATTTTGACTCTCCTTCCTTGTTTCCAAGTCCGCAGTTCTAATTTCCAATCTCAGGCACAAATGTAGGATTTGCTATGTTCTTTCATGGGCTGTGTCTCCAGTTAGTAAGCCTTCACTTGATTAGATATCTCAGAGACACAGCCCTGTTTGTAGAGAATCTACAACCATTTCCTCTATCTTTCTCAGCTGAGGGCTTTCTGATGATATGAAGATGGACTTGGATGCTATTATTTGTCCCTCATATTTGCTTGAAGTTATCCTTTCTGTGTCATCAAAATATTCTGCAGATTCATAAAGCATGATTATGGTTATGCACTGTTGTGTCTATGACAGAACAGGTGAGCAATACGACCAGTCCAGGCTACATACAGCCTACAGTGTGTGTTTGTAAATACATGTCCATGGCATAGTTACAGCTGTCCCCCTCCCTACAGCAGCATTCACCACCCCTGAACAGCCAGAGAAGGGTGTGCTGTGAATGCTCTTCTCTTATTTAGAATAAAACAATATTTTGTGCTCTTCTAGCACTGGTCAGCAAGTGGACACAAAAGAATGACTTGAAGAGATAGGAACTCTAATAAGAGCAGCAAAACTATTATAGCATCAGTCACTGTATTCTAATTCTAAGTGCATCAACATATTCTATCACCAGGAAACACAAAAATAAAGAAAAAGGCATGGTGCCAATTTCTAAATCATCCTCTATGTTAGATCTTCATACAAGGTAAGGCCAAAAGAGAAAGCTATTAAGAGTGAAAGTTGAAATGACTGATAAATGGAAGGAAGGTATTTCTAAAGATAATGAATAGAATCAGTTATTTAGATTTTCTTTCTTGGTGATATTAGCCTGTCAGTGTTGTCAAGCATAGACTCAGTCAAGAAAACTCATAATGCAAAGACTCAGCCAAGAGAACTCATAATGCCCACAAGTATAAGAGCCAAGCGGACAAACACCTGTGACTAGGTGCACAGCTGTGCAGCTGTGATGTGTGGCAGATGTTCTTCACTCAGAAGTGACACATACACCTGGCTCCAACTCAAAGGCATCTCACTAGTTCCTGAAAGGCAACTGTTCTAAGCTCCTTAGCTCAGCAAAGATAAATGGCTTTAGCTCATGAAGTATCTTAAAGCACAAAAGAAGAAATGTTTTAATTCAAATAGTTCTTAAAACATGAATCACTGCACAACTACTAAGAAAATAATTACTAGAAGAGACAGAAATTGTATCTATCTATATACATATATTCATGTCTTGCATTCTGTGTGTATGTGTGTGCTGGTATGTGAATATTTAAAGTATGGTCTTACATATGCTGTAGAATTCTAGTTTATTTATACATATAAAGGAGTAATGCCCCTAGAAGGACCTTGTAAATAATTTATACATGTACAAGAATGTACATATATAGTTACATAAATGTATACGGGTACATGAATACATATATGACATATATATATAGAGAGAGAGAGACACATATGAAGGTATCAGATCCTTCCATAGTGGGCATTACTCCTTTATAACTGAAAATGCATAAGAATAAAATACTACGTCTTGCCTCTAGAGTCATTTAAGTAATGAAATTCACCCCCTCTGTGGCCTAAAAATCTTTGGAAATAGTATTCATCTTCATTAGTCTACACAGAAGAATTTTTCTTTATATTAATACCCCTAAAATATGTAAAGGTGTTTTACATTCCTCTCTGCTAAAAGCTTAGTTAAATTATGGTTTCTTCTGGATTCTAAATTAAATTGTTAGCAACGTAGATGGTGGCAAGGCTGTTTCTTATTATCCTGGGCATTAGAATGCAAAGCCATCTCAATTATCCCTTAGGTGGAGGCATATTTTATGGAAAACATTCAAAGACAGAGCAGTTAGGAATGTATGGAATGCTAACAAGTGCAGGAGGAAAACTTAACTTACTTTTCATTACAAATAGAAGATTCTGTGAAAGGGAATCTTTATTTTTCTCAATTGCTCCAACAACATCATACATTACCTATAAAAAAAAAGAAGATGACATAATTACTATTGATTGCTCATGACCATGAAAGGAAATTCCTTTAAAGAATAACTTGACTCAGCTGACATTTTAAATTATTCTTGGAAGAAGCATCTTCAAGCCTAGAATTCAGGTAACATGTAACTCAAAACCCATCATCCGTGTGTTCTTGCTTTATATGTTAAACACAAGACATTTCTCTTCTTCCATTTTGCAAGGCTTTCTTTCATCTTCCAGTTTAAGAGCAAACAGAGCCCATAGTCCCTTTGATAAGCTGACCACATCCAAACAGTCAGTTTATTCTGAAGAGCTGGAACTCACTCAGAAAACACCTCTATGCCAAATAGGAGTATTGAAACCTTGGGCATGAAATGCGATTTAAATCCAGAAACACTCAGTGGTCTAATCAGCCACTCTGCAGTCTTTCAAATGAAGTAAACATGAAAACCAATGAATTATGGATTACCCTGAGGATAATTTTCTCCACCATAGTTTACTTGTGAATCAACCTGAGTGAGTGTATTGTTAGATTTTACTGGACTCCAGCCTTGGCTGGGATAGGGTGTCTCTGGGAAACGGTGGTGGTGTGGCTGTCTAACCCAAGTACAAATGCTTAATGTCCTACGAAGCCAGAGCAGCCACAGAAGGCTGATGAATTTCAACACGTGCTGCTTGCAGAAAGGTCTGGAGCATAGCACCGTGCACAAAAGGTCTCCTTGGTCCTGAGCAGAGCAGGATAGAACCAGGGAGGCGGCTGAACAATGACACCTCACCTGTCTCTCTTTCCTGGTTGGCAATCAAAGAAAACAGCAGGAGCATTTACATCTACTTCTCTGGTGATGTCCAGAGACCTAGGTCCAAGGCAGAAGGAAGGGGGGAGACAGAGAAGGAGGCAGTGAAGAAGAGTCTGTGAGGCCTGGAGGAGAAAGCCAGAGAAAGACCAGAGGCTGGATAGCAAAGAGGCATGCCTCCTAGGGTGGCTTTTAATTCTCAATGCCCTCCTTGCAACCCTTGGTGAACATTTCTTCCTGGCTGCCATTGGAGAGTGTACAGCACAGAAATTTCCACCCATGCTAGAGACTCCAAGTTGCCCTATGAACTCAAAAGCAAATACTAGTTGTGCTGACAGACAGTATAAGAACTAAACGTTTTCAGGTAGAATGAGTTCCATGGCTACATAGTTGTGCTTGAGTGAGGACGCGGCACAGCTGGCCTGCACTGTGAGCTGTCTTATGTTACACATGTGTGCATTTAGATACATGTGAATTTATTGCCCTCAGTTTTGATCAAGTAGAATCAGGAAATAATAGTAAATTTTAAACAAGTCAAAACAAGTATTTTTCATTCCCGTCTGCTCATTGCCTAGCTCAGTTAACACAGACAATCCTTTAGACAACTGCCTTTGGCTGTGCTCATATCGTTGTGTGCTCTGCTGAAGGCCTCCCTGCCTTTGTTTTATAAAAACCTGACTCCCCCAAAGCACTGGTATCAAAAAGCCAGGCAATAACCAAGGTAATAATGAATTAAATTCTAAACTGAAAACTGGAGATTTGTTTAAAGGTAGTATCTTTAGTAGAAGTTGAATGGTGTTATGAGAAAACTGAAGCAAACATCCACAGTATAGACCTGAACTCCTACATCCAGAGCGGATGAGACTTTTTTTCTCTGAAACCAGAGATGCAGGGTCACCACACATTGATTGTGTATGCTTTGTGACATGCGAACAGTTTTGTGAAATGTAGAGCAGCAGTTCTCAATAAGGCCTCCATGACCCCAGAGAGGCTTGGCCCGGCTGGACACTTATGGTCACCACTGCAGACCGAACAGAGAGAGACACGGCTAAACATGCCTGGTGAGCAGGGTCCCTGCCACAGGGAAGAATTCTTCTGTCCAAACAGCCACAGAACTGACATGAAAATCCTTGATCAGATCTAAGGAAGTGGAAAAAGCTACCCATGCTACTGGATTAGGAGAATTGATATTGTGAAAATGGCAATACTGCCTCGAAGTCAAAGCAGACACCCTGAAAACATTACAGGAAGGAATAGGAGAAACACTAGGGCTCCTTGGCACAGGTCAAAACTTTCTTAATAAAGACGCAGAAGCTCAACAAATCAAAGAAAGGTTAGGCAATGCATGAAACTGCAGAGCTTCTGCATGATAAAGGACATAGCTAGCAAGATCAATAGAAAACCCACGGATTGGGAGAAGATCTTCACTAGCCATACATCAGACAGGGGCTTCATATCTAAAATATACTTAGAGTTCAAAAAATGAAACCCCAAAAATAAATCCTCCAAGAAACAACCACCCCATTCACAAGGGGACTAAAGACTTAAGGAGAGACGTCTCTGAAGAGGAAATAAGAATGGCCAATATGACACATGAAGAAATGCTCAACTTCTCTGGCCATAAAAGAAGATGGCTCAGTGGTAGAGCGCTTGCCTTGCATGCATGAGGCCCTGGGATCGATTCCTCAGCACCACATAAGCAAAAACAAAAAAGCCGGAAGTGGCGCTGTGGCTCAAGTGGTAGAGCACTGGCCTTGAGCTAAAGAGCTGAGGGACAGAGCTCAGGCCCAGAGTTCAGATCCCACGACTGTACCAAAAATAAATAAATAAATAAAAAAGAAATGCAAATCAAAACTACATTGAGATTCCACCTCATCCCAGTTAGAATGGCCATTATCAAGAAATCTAATAACAACAGATGCTGGATGGGGAAGTGGCCAAAAGGGACTACTGCATTATTATTGGGAGTGTAAACTTGTTCAATCACTCTGGAAAGAAGTATGGAGGTTCCTCAAAAGCCTAAACATAGAGCCCCCCTATGACCCAACAATCCCACTTCTGGGCATTTACCCAAATAACCACAAACCAGGCCATACCAAAGCTATGTTCATTAGTGTGGGAATCACGTCAGGGATTTCCCAGAGGACAGAGTTGAGAAATACAAACATATACAGACGACACAGACATAAAATGAACATTTGAGCATGGATACACACACTCCCATTGTACACACATATGCATACTCGTCCAAGCATGCCTATACATACACGCAGTTTTTTAAAAAAAATTATTTAAACAATTTTCCCCCTTCCACTACCCAAATTATGCCAACATCAAATAAAGTGAAAAAAGGGGTTGTAAAAACAAATTGTTTAAATAGGGATACAGGTGGACCCATTGCAACAATGAGATGTACAAGATGTTATGTCGAATAACGAACTTTACAACTTTGGCTGGAGGGGGGTTGGGGAGATGGGAAGGGATGGAAAGGGGCAACAAAGGAGGAGGCAACAATGCTTGATAAGAAATGTACTCATTACCTTGCTCATGTAATTGTAACCCCTCTGTATGGTATTTTCAAAATTAAAAAAACTTAATAATAATGATAAATATTAAAAAATGATTTAAGGGAAATATCTAGCCAGATTTGAAATCTGATCTTTTAGTCAGATAATGTCTTTGATCTAATAAAATTTGGTATTGGCTTTGTCAAAGGCAATTTAAAAATCTAAAATGAATGACATCTATTCACGATAACTTCTGTGCATGTTCAAATCACTTTTAAATTTTAAATTAAACTTTTCATTCAGAGATACTATTAGACTCCTGTAGACTCACAGGAAATGAGGTAGACAGATTCTGTTTAACCTTAATAGGTTCATTGAGTGGTAATAACTACATATTGAATGTTGCTATGATTAGTACAGTGAAACTACCTCAGCACATTTTTGGACATATTCACTGGTCAATATTGGTTGAGTCTATTTGTGTGGCTCTATTTCTGGCGTCTTGACCCTTCTCTATTGGTCTATGTGTGTACCTCTTGTGATGGCCAATGCTTCATCATGCTATGTGAATTCCAGGAGCCCCACCATTCTTTAGATTTCTCCCACCCCGTTCTTTAGATGATCACAGAGCTATCTCAGTCTCTTCATCTTTCCACAGAAGTTTTAGAATAATATTGTCTATAGCCCTCTACAAAAATCTTGCTGAGTGTTAAACCTGTATGCCAATTGGGGAAGAAGTATTTCTGTGTCAATTATTACTAAATTGGCGACTTACTATTTCTGTGTTCTGATCCACAAACAAGCTTGTCTTTCCATTTCAACCCAGGATTTCTTTCATCATTCTTCTGTGGTTTTTAATCATTCAATTATCTTCATGTTTCCTTACATTTATACCGAAGTGGTGTATTGTTTATGATTATAACTGTTATTGTGTTTTTAAATTATAGATGTGTTATTGAGTGCCTATACTGACAGATAGAAACATGATGGAGTTTTTAAAATGATCATGTCAGATATTGTGACTGCTGAACACACATTACTTCTGAGTTTCTTTCTTTTTGGTAGATTTCTTGGGATTTTCACATTGCCATTTATGACTTGTATAAACAGGCATAGGTTTATTTCTTCCTTTCCAATCTGTCTGCCTTTTATTTCTTTTCTTGCCTCATTATACTTGCTAGAAAGCCTAGCCCTGAGCAGATCATAATGGAGAGAGTGGGTATTTGTACCTCATTCCCAATCTTGGGAGTAAAATACTCAGCTTTCACCTTTCAGTGCATTATCAGTAAGACTATTGTGGGTGCTTTGACCAAGTTGAGGTTGTGGCTTCCATTTTTATTTTTCTAAAAGACTTTTTTTTAACGGATGGTTGTTGAATTTTACCAAATGCTTTTTTCTGTATTCATTGGTACAATGGAATAATTTTTCTTCTTGAGTATTAATATATTGGATTACCTTAATTAATTTTGAAGTATTGAATTAGTTTTGCACTCCTGGAAACAAATCCCCAGTTGGCGATGGCAATAATTCTTTTACACCTTACTGAATTCTACTTGGTAACATTTGAAAGCAATTTTAAATCTACATTCATTAAAGATATTTCTCTGTAGTGTCCTGAGCATAGGTACATATACACAGGTGTGTGTTACGGATGTCTGGTTTAGATACCAGGGTAACATTTGCTTTATAAAACCAATTGGGAAGAGTTCTGTATCCTATTCTCTGAGAGGCTTGTGTAAAGTTGGTGTCGATTTCCCTTTAAACATCTGGTAGAGCTCTCTAGTGGAACCATCTGGCACACACAGCTTTCTTTTTCGGGGGAGATTTAAAATGACAAATTCATTTCCTTGATAGGCTTATTCAAATGATCGATTTTATATCGGGTGAGTTGAGGTAGCATTGTGGTGTTGTTGTTTAGTTTAGATTTTTGAGGAACTGGTCCTTTTCACCTAAATTATCAAATGTCTTTTGATTTTCCCTTTTGATTTTTTTTATTGTAGGGTCCATAGAGATAATTCCTGATATTTGTTATTTGTTTCTTTTCTCTTTCTTTTTTTGTGTCAAACTGACTAAAGATTCATTTTTCTTATTGATGCTTTCAAAGGAATGCCCTGTCTTTCATTGATTTATCTACTGACATTTGTCAACTTGATTGGTTCATTCTTTGTCATTGTTTTCCAATTACTTCATCTGGGTTGATTTTGCTCCTTAATTTTTGAGGTAGAAACTTACATGACTGATTTCAGAATTTCACTATTCTCTAATATATGCACTCAGTGCTGTCAATTTTCCTTTGAGTACTGTTTTAACTGTGACTCTCAAATTTGATATAAAATTTTCATTTTCATTCAATTTTCTGTATTTATTTTGACATTCTTTTGAAGACTTTCCTCTTTCCTCTTCTCATGGATTATTTAGAAGGCCACTGTTTGTTTTCTAGGCATTTAGAGATTTTTCTTCTGCTTCTCCTGTTGAGGTCTGGCAAACTTGCTCAGAATCATCTTAATTCCTTTGAATTTGTTTAGTTTTGATTTGTGGTCCAGCGTATGGTCTAACTTGACACATCTTCCAAGACTACTTTAAAACTATGAATTCTGTTTCTGGTGGCTTAAATCACCTGTGAATACTGAATTGGTCCTGATGGCTCCTGGTGCTCAGTATCCTTATTCATTTGTATTCAGTTACTCTCACAGTTGTTAAGAGGTGTGGCTGACATGTCCAGTTTCCTCTGTGTCTATAGGCTTCCTCTGCTGCTACCTAGTAAGGGGTGCAGCCTCAAACTGTCATCCCCACAGGCAGCTGGGGTAGGACAGGCAGGAAGAGTGAGTTCTCATAACTGTGATAGGGGGTGGCCCTCCTCCTCTAGACTCTCAGAACAGACTTCGCTGTGGGGGGGAGAGGGGAGCGGTAAGTGCAGACACAACTTTCTATGTGTGCCCTGCCTTATCCCTTCCCCACCCCCAGGCCCATGGATAAGACCTAGTGCCAGGAGCACAGGTATACAGCACAAATTCACATGCTCAGCCCCATGCTGAAATCCCAAAGCATCCCATCCCTTTGAAAATTGCACATATGCACACACAGACACACACACACAGACAGAGAAATGCAATTTTCATGAGTGTAACTAAAAAGGCTCGTTTGCTTTGCAAAACATGTAATAAATGATATGGCCACAGCTTTAAAAAAGCAATTATAATCTAGGTGCTAAGACCTTTGTACACATCAAGGCTTTCCAAAGAAGCAGTCTAACGTTGTTTATTGATGTGTGGATTATGAGGAATTGACCCAGAACTGTTACAGAGGCTGAGATCTGCCATTGGCAAACTGGAGTCCCAGAACTGCCAGTTCCAAGTCCTTGGAGTGGGAGAGCGGCTGGTATGGATTCCAGTTTGTGTTGGAAGGCCTGAGAACCAAGAGCTTTGGGGACAGGAGAAGATCTGTGTCCAACTCCAGGTCACAAGTGTGGAGAGTGAATTCAATTGCTCTTTCCTTCACTGGGCTGTTCAGGCCCTGAGCCTCAGCATGACGCCCCTCTGGAAGGGCAAGGCCCGCCGGACCCCACCCCACCTATCAGCTCAAGCCTTCTTCTCTTCCAGGGACATTCAAAGTTGGCCTGCTCTTGAAACACTAACTTAATTGACAAGTGATAGTTGTGTATTATTATGGGAGATGATATGTTATTTTGGTCTATGTATACACTATAGAAAGAAACAGTCAGGTTGATTAATTAGCTTTTGATCAGCTCATGGTCTGGTCAAATTCACATACACACAGACACAGACATATACCCCCCCCCATGCTGTAACCACACAGCTAATTAGAAGATGAAACCAAAAGCTCCCACATCCAAATCCAACTTAATAACTGTTGGTATCAAATGCCGAATGCATCCTCTCCATCGATGGAAGAATGTCCACTTCTAATAGAACCCTTTAGGAGACTTAGGATGATTCTTTGGCAGGTATGACAATCTATCTCTGTTCCCTACTGTGTTGTCTCCTCACTTCTGTCACCTACCTCCTCCCTCTTACCTGTCTTCTAGTTACTCCTTCCCTGATTTTCCACAAGGCCATAGTTGCTTTGTGGCCTAGCACTCAAGCATCTAGCTGTGGAGGAAGGGCAAGAGCCTCACAGAGGCCCAGATCCTGGCTCCAGTCCTAAGGGCTCCTAGTGACTGAGGAGGCCTGGGCAGGAGACTGAGTCTCAATGATTTTTCATCTAAAGGCATTGGTGGAATGTATGTTCTCTTTCCCTTCTTTCTTTCTTTCCTTCCTTCCTTCCTTCCTTCCTTCCTTCCTTCCTTCCTTCCTTCCTTCCTTCCTTCCTTCTTCCCTCCCTTCCTTCCTTCCTTCCTTCCTTCTTTCCTTCCTTCCCCATCTCTTTTCAAAGATGAATGAAAAGAGCTGTTCATATACACCAAAAGCACCGCACTTGTACTTTCCTAGTGAATGTGCTCCATCCCTGCTTTTGGAGCTCCCCTCTCCCAGCCCTCTTCCAGCTTCCTTGACATCCCTGACTTGAATCCTAGAGTGATCTGTGTCATCCCTTTGAGGCTGTTCCACAGGATGCTTGCTCAACAAAAAGATCATTCCATCCTGCCATTTTTAATCAGCTGACACTTGCTTGCTACTCTGTAGAAGGGTTGCTTCAAGATACCAGGTATTTTCTTTGGAGGGGAAACATGTAAAATCCTCATCCATCCATCCATGGTCCAACTAGAGTGATGGCTGTCTTTGGAAATGGCAGTCAATCCAGAGGCATCAAGTGTGCAAGGAAGAGACACAGGGGCAGAGAGGAGCAGGCGCTAGATCCCTGGGAAATCCACAGAGGGGAAGGTGCAGAGCCAAGTAGGTAAAATATATAGAAGATTTCAATGCACAGAAAACACTATCTGTCCTTGAGTCACTGCGGCAGCTTGGCTAGTCTGGTGTTAGGAGAATGGAGAAATGCCTGTCCTCTAGCGGTAGCACCACCCAGAATGAAGGAATAGTAGCAGATTTTAGCTAGCAGATCCTGCTTGGGCACTTACACAGCTGCTCGGCTCAGTGCCTTGCTCCTCCATTCTTTCATACTCACTGGCTTATTATTTGATGAAAACAAGGTAAAAGCAGTAACTGGTGGAAGCTCACCCCCTCTGTCATTATGAAACAGGTCCCTAGTCCTCTGGGTGAAACAGGTCTCTCTTTTGAATGGGGATATAAGCCTCAGGCTAAATGTGACAGCATTCCTCATGCAGGTAATAGAGAAATGGACCTACGTGCACCCTGGTCTTTTAAGTTCACTGTTGTGTTTTTAAGAATTTCCTTCGGAATGATACTGTTCAATAAAATGACTCTAAGGGAAACTGAGCCTGTGTGCTTCTGCCTCAGGAGCGAGCGATACTCACTGAAGCCCTTCCACCTGGATGCCACGTGGAGATGCAGCAAGAACCAGACAGAAGTGACAGCCGGCTGAGCTTTTGGATGTACTTGCTTTAACACTCGAGTGGCAATAAATACAATCAAAAGATACATTAAAACAGGGAGGCTTCGAATCACAGCTCATCAAGACACCAGTTCCCTGGCTCCATAAAGAAAACAGAAGTTGCAAAACGCGAAGCCTGAGCACTGAAGGCCTTCATGCTCTGGCTTGGTTCATCACCAAGGAAACCAGGATCCAAAAGCAACAGCCAGGCAAAAAGAACTCTATCCACTAACCTTGTGTGGATTCCCAGAATTTCCGAAGACTCTGTGCAGGAGGCGGGGTTCAGCAGGCAGGGTGAGCTGTGAGCTCTTGGGTCTGCAACCTTTGTCTCTGGGGGGACCTGTGCTCAGTAGGGGCCAGGAAACACTAGCTTAAGTCCCTATTGTATTACTGATTTGTTCAGCAGCTTGAAATGGTGGCTCAAGATTTCCTATAGGGTAACATCCTCACTTGTGTCTATCCAGGTCAGTACACTTCAGCATTCCTACAGGAAGTCCC
Source organism: Dipodomys ordii (assembly GCF_000151885.1). NCBI lineage: Eukaryota > Metazoa > Chordata > Mammalia > Rodentia > Heteromyidae > Dipodomys > Dipodomys ordii. The sequence goes on from NW_012267280.1 coordinate 8,446,947, forward strand.
AGTAACGGGAACTTCATACTTTCCCCCATTGAATCCCCATTGTACCAGGAAGTTAAAGTGAAATGATTGGGAGCTAGAAGGAGCAATGGATTATGGGAAGAGGTGGTTCTTGTTTCAGTATTGCCTGTCAACTACAACTTGCTGGTGAGCTGAACTGGGGTCTTTGAGTCAGAAGTGTATGCAGCCAGCCTCTCCAGTCCCATAATTTCTCTATTCAATTTCCGGCTGAACTTTGGTCTATGGCCCCTCAAAGCGATTTGATAAGCACAGTAGAAAACAAAAACAAAAGCAAAACATTGGCTTAAGGATATGAATACAAAAACAATCACCAGTGAATGCCACCTATTTGGATTTCTAAATTGCCTTTAGTGTGGCTAATACCAAAAGTTATTAAAACAAAGCCATGATCAGATTAGGAGATTAGGAAGGCTCACATCAAAGTCTGGAATAAATTAAGGAGAACAGTTGGGACTAATCTTATAATACATGTATATGTATAAAAATTGGAAAATATTAAAGGAATAAAATTAAACATTACTAATAGCCAATGATCAATCTGGGTATCTATCTGTCTAAGAAATCTAATTTTGCCTCTGCTGTGCTTTCAAGAGCTTGGGACCCTGCCAAGCACTGTGCTTTGGAGCCATCCTTTCTCAGATGCCTGGTTATTCAGTCCTGCCTGCTGTAAACTGCCTTCTAAGAAATGGGCCTTCCACAGGAGTCAGTACGCAGGAGGCTTTGATAGAGGCCAGGAAGGAGCAGAGGGTGGAGAGGGAGGGAGGTGCACACTCCTGCTTACCTCTGTGTTTATCTCTCAGTCCAGGCCTTACCATACCCTTCTGCTTCTTCTGTTGTCTAGCCTCAGGGAAGCTGGTATCTCCTTTGGACTCGGGGCCACCTCACCTTCCTCTGGCTGCTTTCTCAGCTTCTGCTCTTCAACCTGTTACCTGTACTCTTGCTTTTCCTTGAAAATTTAGTTCCCTTTCTTTCTCAGGCAGGATGGTGCCTGAGATCTACCTTCCCCCATGTCTTCCTCTGTCTCTTGTCTTGGTGTCAACAGCTTACATGTTTTTACCTGCTCTGTTGCTCAAAGGAGGACAGAGCGGATACTGTGGTCAGCACTGTCTATACGCTGGAAGAGAGATAATGGAGCACTTGTCGGTGCAAGTGAAAGCCTAGAGAATGATGAGGGCTGGGAGGGCTGATGGATAGAATGAATCGATAAGAGTGATTCATTGCAGAAAACCCTGAGTGCGAAGAGATCTCATCCACACACCCTAAATCAATCCTGTGGACAGAGAAGGGTAGATCCCAGCCTCCTTGGTAAGGCTTGCTCATTCACAGCTGAGAGAAAGACAAGAAACAGACTACAGGCAGAACCATCTTCATCTCAACTCTGGAACCCTCAGATCAAACGGGCACAGACAGATCAATCCTTTAGGTTTAAGTTTTAGGTTGGGGATAATAACAGGAAGATGAAATTAATTTCTTAGGTATAGGAATCCGATAATATATCCTAAACAACTCCTTATTCTCTTCATGATAAACTCCAATCTCACAAATCTTTAAAGAAGTGAACAATGAAATCCTACTCTAGTTAGAATGGCTGTTGCCAACAAAGACAGAACATGAACAATGCTGAGGATGCTGAAAATGAGGAAGCACTGTTCATTGTTGCTGAGAACAAAAATTCATCTGGGCATCCTGGGCAACAACAGCCATTGCCCCTGCAGATCTTTACTGCATCCTGTTACTCACGTGTGCAAAACAATGCTTTGCAAACAAGTTGTGAGGATTCACAGACGATAAGGCCAGGTTTTAAGATACACTTGTGAACTCCATGTATCGCATGAGACTCTAGGTGAAGATTAGCATCACCAGAATAAATAAGTGACCATTTTCAGCAAGTGGAAATATACCCTGGTCTGCAGGCGGAGCCTTCATTCTCTGTGTGGTAGTGCTCTTCTTTCTCCGGTGGGTTTGTGTATTTCCTTCTATTCACCAAGAGTTGATCTAGTCTGGTTAATAAAGAAGGTGTTGAGAACACACAGAAGCAGTCCTAAGTCCTTATGGCTAATACTTTCACTTTGACACCACAGAAAATTATGAATATGCCTCTTTCAGTGCTTTATAGGGAAAATGCCAACCAACTACCATGTCACTATCATGAGAAAACAACAATAAATACCAAAGGTTATTTATAACTTCTAATCGTATTGATAACGTGGTGCCAGCCCATGTGCTAAATCGATGAGGAATCTACCAGAGCCTGGGGCTGGCGCCTCCTTCCTCTTCCCAGCAAAGCCTCAGAGAGGAAGACAACCTGTCAAAGCTGGAACGAATGCACTGAGGTGCCAAACAGAGCCCGGACACATGGTGGAGCTAGTTTTTATTTTCCGTAATGTCTACGAAAGAGGCGAACAAATACGAGTGTTTGTTAAGCCCTTTCTGCCTGGGTCACATCTTTGTGGAAGAGCCTTAAAGGGTATCCATTCCGCTTAGACCCGGCAGATCTGCTAGTTGTGTCTGTGGATTCTGCTGGAGAATTCAGGAAGGAAGGAGTAAGTGGAAGCTGCCCCACTGAGTCTGCCTGCTGTCTCTTGACTCAAAGCTTCACTTCCACGGTCCTCCTGGGGGCGCTGGTCTCCCATACATCTCCCTGGGTGAAGGCTGGAGGACACATAAATAGTGTTTCTGACAGCGATGGAACTGGGAAGTCACCAGGGTAATGAGCTCCTTCACCAGGGCCTTGTTAAGGGGTGACGGGGAAGGAGGTAGGCCTCCAGTATGCATCACCCAGATCCTACCACAGCACCAAGGGGACAGAGATTTCCCTTCCCAGAGATCCAGGAAGGTCAGAAATCGAAACAACAGATGATTCTTCAAACTTGGCGTGGTCTAAGATGTGGTGTTGACATTGCAAGGAGGAGTAAAAAAAATCCAGGTGTTTAATAGACAGTCCTCAAAGCAGTAATGGCCTTGCTGTCCTACATGACCCCTCCCACAAAGGCTGCAGAGATCACAGAACAGCACTGCGGCCCCCAAGTGCTACCAGTGGGGAATATGGCTCCCTTGGAGGGCTAGGGGTGAGGTGAGGTGATGATGGGGATTGGGGAGGGGAATTGTAATGACCACAGAGCAGCCCACCCACAGAAAGTTCCTGTGCCCTATTCCTTCATAAGATTAAAGCACAGAACATGCAGCTTGAGGTATAAATATGTGGCAGAGGCCTTAATTTTGTAAAAGGAAAATGATATTGAAAGGATCTTTATTTCAAGTGCCCTAAAATTTCACACACCTGTATGCTCAGTTGGAAATATTAATCATAACACTAAGGGATGAAGAATATAATTGTTTGCCAAATTATTTTTAATCAAGGTAGAACTACTCAGCTTACTCAGCCAAAACAGCCTGTATAGTCAATGAGAAATGGAATGTCACATTAGCATAATGAAGATAGTCATCTACATGCTTGCTCTTTTATATATATATATATATATATATATAGTTTCCCTGGATGGAGAAATATCAAACTCTCCATACTTCTTTTCACAGAAGTCTTTCAGATAGGGTGGGAAAAACAGAAAGAGTCCATACTCCAGCAGCCCCAGGAAGTGAGGGAAGTAACATCATGATATAGAAAAATAAAAATTTTAACATGACTCATATAGAGTACTTTTATGTAACATAAACATTTATAATACATAAAAACACATTAAGATTTAAAATCGATGTTTTTGTTAAACAAATCAAAGATATTTTGCCATGTAATTTGAAAAAGTCAATTGGCTCACCAATATTCTCAGTTGAAAATCTGCAAAGTGATAAGATGGTTCCCAAAATGTTTTCTGGTCTTTAAGATCCCCAATTGAAGTGGCGCTGTAGCTCAAGTGGTAGAGTGTTCGCCTTGAGTTGAAGAGCTGAGGGACAACGCCCAGGCCCAGAGTTCAAGGCCCATGACCGACAAAAAAAAAAAACTATATAGATCCCCAATTGATGCATTAAGACTCTGTTCATTAAAGCCATGGCTTTACAGGTGGACCCATTGCAACATGAGATGTACAAGTCGTTATGTCGAAAACGAACTTTACAACTTTGGTGGTGGGGGAGGGGGAGCGGGGAGGATTGGGTGGGGGGCCAGGGGGAGGATGGGAAGGGGAAACAAAGGAGGAGGCTTGGTAAGAAATGTACTCATTATCTTGCCCATGTAATTGTAACCCCTCTGTACAGTATTTTCACAATAAAAAAATGAAAAAAAAAGCCATGGCTTTCCTTTTTGTAAAAAAAAATTACTGTAAAGGTGATATACAGAGGGGTTACAGTTACATGAGTAAGGTAATGAGTCTGTTTCTTTTCAAACAGTGTCACCCCCTCTCTCGTTTCCACACTCCTTCCCCTCCCCCCATCATGACTTTTTTCTACTGTAGATCTTCAGCTATTGCTAGAGACGAGTATTTGGCAGGTATGAAACAACATTGAAAAAATAATCACTGGTAAAAATCTCCCATTCTGTGGACTTCCTGTTTATCTTGTTAGCTATGTCCTTTGCCACGAAGAACCTTTTAAGCTTGATGCCAGCCCATTTATCCAGTCTTTCTTTGATTCGTTGTAATTCTAGATCTTTAGGAAGTTTCAACCTATGCCCAGGAGCCCTAGTGTTTTCCCTAACCCTTACTGTAATGTTATCACGGCATCTAGCCTTACACTGAGGTCTCTAAATCCATTTGGAATTTACTCTGGCACAAGGTGATACATAAGGATCTAGCTTCAGTTTTCTGCATGTGGATAGCCACTTCTAACAGCACCATTTGTTGAAGAAGCTGTCTTTCTTCCAAACTGTGTTTTGGATCCCTTATCAAATATTAGATGGCTACAGGTCTGTGGGTTTGTTTCTGGGTCTTCTGTTCCATTGGTTCTCAGGCCTATTCTTATGCCAGTACCAAATAGTTTTTATTATGATGGCTTTATAATAGAGTTTGAACTTTTTTAGGGCACTTGAATAAAAGATCCTTTCAATATCATTTTCCTTTTATAAAATTAATCATCGCTTCTATGGTTACATGAAGAATTGGACACAACTTTGGGAGTCAACATTCACCTTTTATCATGCTTGTGTACATGGGGAGAGAGATCTGACACAGATAGACGCCTGTATGTCAAAAGAAAAGTGCTAATCTGGTATTAAAATGAACCATCCAGGCCAATCGCACTGCAATATTCATCTGAGGTCCCAAGTGAATTGCTTCACCCCAGAATAAGCCATAACATCCCGAAAAAGATGCCCGCCACACAACAAAGGAGGGTCATATGCATGTACCATTTACTCCAAAACTACTAACTTCGACTTAAAATTTTATGAATTCAGCCTTTATTGCTTCAGATCACATTACTATCATGTTATCCCATTCACTTTTATCACACCAAAATTTAGGAAGCTTAAAATGGTATTTTCTCTCAGAGTCAGTTTAGAATCACCTTAATGGAAATCCAACTCTCCCAAGAGCCAATATCTTTTTGTCAAGCTATAACTCTTCTTCTTCTCATGACTCTTAATTTTAATAGCCAAGAAAATTAGACACTCTTGTGGATTTACTGCTTACCTGACATTTAAATCAGCAGTTTAAGACCAAATCTTAAAACACATAATCCCATATAGGATTTAAAATTTTCTAAAGCAAATAATTACCCAAATAATAAACAATTCCTTAGCAGCTCCCCCAGCCCTCTTCAGTCCAAATCCAGGCTCATTAATGAGACTTGGTTAATATTTTATGCACAGCCTCTTCCCATTTGCTTCAAAGTATTTCTGTAATGGTGATTTGAACATACACTATGCTCCTAGGAGTAATAAAAAATTCAAATGTGTTTAGAAAATATCTTCCGCTATAATTCAAATAATGTTGCTTAAACATTTCTAAAAGGACCTTCGAGTCTGTAATGTTTCAAGTGAGCTTTAGAAGTATCACAGGATATTGTAGTTTGAGCTCTTGGGCCAAGTCAGGCTGCCCACGTGGGGCCAGAGGTTAATGTCACCAGCAGGAATGGCTCTCCTCCCCATCAGATGTACTGAAGAGACCAGTTAATAGGCAGACAAGGCAGCGGCATGTGATGTCAACAGGTATACACTAACCCATCCACCCAGCCAAAGAGCACACAAAGACACTGCACACAGCTCGGGGAGGGGGGGTGGGGGTCAACCGTACCACCAAAAATTATTCAGGAGTGCTATTTCTGCTGTCTAAACTGGACAACACATGCCAACTTTTAAGTAGATTCACTGGGTCTACATCCCTTGATCTAAAAAAAAAAGTGTATGTTGCTGTGTGGTTACTTAATGCAATAGCTCAAAATGTATGTGTATCGAGCAACATCTAATGATTCACATGGCATATTGCCACAAATTACCTATAATCTACAATACAACATGTGAATGAGGCCTCGAGGAGACCTCTGGCTAAGACTCATTACTACAACTCATTGAAGCGAATTTTTTTTATAAAAACCACAAAAGTACCCATATTAGTTAACAAAATAGAAGTCTTTTGGAGGCAAATACATAATTCTGTTGGGGTTTTGGCTCCGTGTCAACCAATCAGGCTAGTCCTGTTTTTTGACATTTATACAAATTCTGTGAAAGAATTCTATTAGTTTCAATTAGTGGTTCTCTCGTATTTTTCTAAAACCAACTTCCATTAAAGTATTAGTAGGTGCCCAGGAAAAAAATTATTTTTAAAACTGTGTATAAAATAGTCAAAATATGGAACTGTATTTCCATACATTTTAATGCAGTTAGCCTCTGATGAACAACTCTAATGAATCTCCCACCTACAATCCAAACAGTCTTAAAAGGCAGGTCAAAGATAAGCATACTCACCAAGTCTCAAAACTTTTAGGAAAGTCATTTCCCCAATCCATACCTTATTGTGAAATTTTACATAATTTTTATAAATTTGATGTTTAAGCTTAGAAGACATAGATTTAAAAATCTGAACACTAGACTAAAAGATCTTTGTAAAGAATTTTTAGAGACTAAATCTCTGAAATGAAAGGGAAAGCTAATAACCCTCCGGGGACACAGGCATCAAAACCTGCCTTGTTCTTTCCTCTCTGCATCCTGTCCATCTTCCAATCACATCAATGTCCCCACATTCAATGTCCCTTCTCACAGAGGGAATCCTTGCCTGTGTGCCACACATCCTGGGGGCCTTCTTCTACTTTTCTCTGGTTCCTGTGTTGCTTTCCTTTTGATAATTGTTTTTATTCCCCTACTCCTTGTTCTTCCCTGGTAAAATCACCAAGGTACACAGATCCAAGCACATAGGCATGTTTCTGAAAACAACCAAACTCTTTGTGCCCCAGTAGCAAGTATTTCCAGGATCACATCAATTGTCATAAAGACCCACAAATTCAGAATATCTAAGAATGAGCATTCCCCTTCCATGCTTCTCTGGTCTCTTATATTCCTCCCTGGGCTGGTACAATGCCATCTTAATCATTGAGCCTTGGGAGGCCCATGCCCAATGGCTCCGTCTCCTTGGCTCTGCCTGCATCAGCATGTGTCACTTCCCTGTCACTGTCCCTCTTTCCTGCGAATGCCACCTCTGTGCCCACTGCCATTGCTTAAATTCAGATGCTGACTAGCATTTCTAAAGCCCACTTTGTCTTTTCCCAATCCTGTAACCCATCCTTAGGTTTTCCTAAAATATCACAAGCTGACAATCAAGAGGACTGAATTCTCAGTAGTATGTACACTAGAGGGATTTGGTCCCAAATAATAGTTTTAGACATTTCACCCACTATCCTATCTTTTTTTTTTTGAAAAAAAACACTTATTTCAACTCCTTTTATTCACTTATTTTTATTACATGTAAGTAGGTGTATAAAGGGGTTTTAATTCAGCATGTCAGTTTGTAAGTAAAATTCATCTCTGTGAATGTCACCTCTTTCATCGTTCTCTCAACTGAACTTGTACCCTTTTCCAATATGACATGGGTGGACACAGTGGTGTAGTACCACTGTGCCCCTAGATTGCCTTCCTGTGACACAGAGGGTAGAGGATAAGGAAGTGCTCTTATCGGCTCCTTTTCAATCTGATTGTTTCTTAGTTTCTGCCCACCGAGCTCCATGGTCCTGGTTATAGGAGGCAAAAATGGTAGGTGTCACACAGCTGCCATTGACTAAGCAACTCTGCCTGAAGGTGATCATCTTTGCCTCTGGCAGTGCTGAATTCTAAGTGTAGTCACTTCTTTCATGTTGAGTCCAGAGTGTAAATATCTCACTTGACAGCTGTAACAGAATCAGAATCTGCAGCCAAACTTGAATGTGGCTGGAGCCTCATAGATCAGACCATGCTAGGTTTGGTTCTATGCCATGGTTTTAAGAGCCCTCAAGGAATTTCAGCTGCATTTCCCAATGATTTTGCTGTACTGAATAATTTTCTTCTTAAGTATATCTAATGGCGTCTCTCCTGTACCACTGCATCCCAAGCAATACATACAACATGCTACCAGGATGCTACATCTTTACCAGAATGTCCCTCTCTCACACAGTCAGTGAACTCTAACTTAGGCCCCATGATACCTCCTCTGGAAAACACTTCTGCACCATTTTTGAGCCAACTAATTGATTCCTTCTCTGTGAATGTGAATTTTTTAGAATTATTATGTTTATAGTATTACCCTTTAGTATACCTTGTACTATATAGTGGGTACCCTAGTTGGAGTAGAGGCAGAGAACTAAAGATCCCAAAGTGAAAGACAGGAACTGGCTGGATAATTTAAAAAACGCATGCAGGACAAGATTTCTTTGTCAGACTCCCTTGTAGTTATACCCTGCCTGTTCCCATCCAGCACTATCACTCTGGCTCAGAAAGCACAGATGGAAGAAAGTAAATAATACATTTAATATTAAAGGATGGGTGAGATTTGTACTGTGAATGTGTCTATCTCAAGTTTGAGTTGGAAAGAGTTTAAGGGAAAGTAAGGGATGCAAACAAACTATGAGTGGATTAAAATAAATAACCAGAACAGAATGCTTACACAAGGAAGATATGCTAGGTAAGTTACAGGAGAAATGGTGCTTTAGTGTGGAACATTCTGACAGGAGGCTACATAGAAAAGTATAAGAATGGTTATTCAGATAAGAGAAAGTCCTAGAAGGATTTGAAGCTTCACAAACCCTACTAGAGAGCCAAGAGAACTGAGAATAGATTGTTTTCTTCGGCAGACAAACTTTAAGAAAAATGTTACAATCCTAAAGACTATATTCAGGACAAACAAACTTAGATGTCAAAGCCTGCATTATAGAAACTGCACCATCGTTTAGAACAGAGCTCCTTGTATTGTCTAGAGCTCTTTCACACAGCTCTCTCTACACATACCATGAGATGATCATGCTACCTGCATTCCAAAGATGTTAATTCCTCATCAGACTAAAAGCAAACAGGAAACAGAACTACAATTTTCAGGCTGTTTATCCAGCTTTCAATTTTCAAATGAATACATCCAGACCCTGAATCCTCCACAGCTCGTTCCTGGTGCCCTGGCCCCTCACTGCAAATCATAAGCCACCCAGTTCCTCCAACTTACCCGACCCGCATAGTGCATGACCGTGAAGGCTGTGCCTGGACCTCGTAGGGCCACGTTCCCATTGCCGTCCTTCACAGGGGAGTAGACCGTATTCGTGTTCGAGGACTCCAGGAGACTCTGCAGCTTCTTTGGAAGGTTAGGTTCCCCTGACCCAATCACTTGACTTTCTTCATCCAATACAGCAAGGAATCCAGATGGCTTCTGAAAGTTAGGAAGATTCTACTAGTATTCATGTTGTTGATTTCGTTGTTGTCATCCACACATGCTCACTTTATTTTATCCCAATATTGAATCCATATCCCCTTTTAATACCCTTCTATTTCTTCCCAGGGCTATATCCACACCACCTAGCAAAGCTCTGACACTGAATACATCTTGACAGTTTGTAGGAGAAATAAGAGTGTGTTACAGAATGAGGAAGATGTATAAAATAAAGTAATTGAGAAATGGTGACAAGGTGCAACATGAGATACTGTGATAGCTGAAAAACTAGATGGTACCTGAGGAAGCTATGCTCAAGTGTTTTAGAGATACTGTGAATAAATCCATCTAGTATGTTTCTAGGTTAGCTTATGTATTGCTATTTATATAATAGCTTTTAAAATTTATACAATGTAGATACTGAGTCAAACTTTTAAAGTAACAAGAAACAAGAAAGATAAGTATTTATCAATACCTTTAATTTTAACTAATTTTATTTTAATTAATTTAATTTTAACTAAAATAATTTTTCTTGACAAAGTCTTGAAATTTAAGCTTCAAAAACTTAGAAGATAAAATGGATTTAACATGATAAATGATTTTTTGTATGACATTATTAGTCTTACATACGTATAAAAACAATTTTATACACTAGGCACTTGTAACTGGCAATGGGAAATTCTATTCTTGGTAATCGTAATAAGAATGTTAAGTTTTCAATCTCAAAATTGTGGTGATATTGCTCGTCCTTTCCATGAGTTGCTGATATGTTGAGTGTTCCTTTGAGAGGAAAGAACTTGTCTTCCTCAATAAATTTTGGAGCAATACAAATGCATCCTATAATCTCATATATCAGGATAGCCCTAAGACAAAATCTTTCCAAAAAGATGTGTCCAGTACATTGAAAAGCTCCTACCCTGTTAAGATCTAATTATATTGTGTGAATACCTGGAAAAAGAAATCCAGAACTGCAGTCTGGTTACCAGGAGAATATGCCGTTTCCATGGTAACTCCCTCTTGTACACACTCTGTTTGCTCTTGTAGGAAAAGCACTTCATTGATATAATGGTGCATCTTCTCGTTGGTCATGTTGACACAAAGCTATTGTGGGGGAAGAAAAACACAAGACACAGCATGAGAGAGCAGTGCAGACCCTCTTGTTCAATGACACAGCTTCACGCTGGTGAAATATGGACCAGGGAGGTGCAGAGCAATTAGTCCAGGAGAACAAAGCACAGAGCCGCTGCAGCACCGCTTCACCTGCAACTGCTGCACTACTTCCTGTTAGCTGACTCTACAATGCAAAACCAGTCAGTGACAAAAGTCAGAAAGCATGCTCAGAGCGTGGACTTCCAAATGCTGACTTCCAAACAGCCAGGAACACGTAAAAACAACTTCCTAAAGCAAGGTATATTTGAGCATTTGTCAACAAGTGAAGATCAAAGTCAGGTATGCAGCGGCACGCCAGAGGAAACAAGAAGGCTTTCTCCTACACCGTGTGTGTGATGCGAATCGGGAGGCAGGGCTGGACATGGGTTTGCGCCAGACACTCTAAGAACCCTGTCACAGAAGCCGCGATCTTGTCAGAATATATTTCTCCAGCTGTCTGTTTGTCTTCTTTCTGCAACACATTCTCACCAGGAAGCAAGTGGTCATCTTACTTTTGAGAGTGACATTATTTTTTGTCTTAAAACATTTTTTAAAGATTAAAAAAATAATCAGTTTTAGCCCGAAAGAAATATTTTTTCTTCTAGGCTTTTCTTCCAGGCTTCTTTTCCTTTCCTGATTGCCTGCTTTCTCTAATATATATTAATGTATATAACTCAAGAAAAACTTGTCTCTCCGTACTTTCTTGTCTCTACAGCTCAGATTCTTCTCCTATCTGCTTGTGGCACTACTCCAACTTTTTAGTCCTGGCAACTCTACCAAAATTTCTCACTTTCACCAGTTGTTATAAGCTCTTCTAAATTCAGGGTTAATTTTTCAGTTTCCATTTTTCTTGACCTCTCAGTAATACTTGACAGAATAGGATCATCTATTGTCTTAAAATACTTCCTAGCTACTCTCCCCGGCCTGCATTGCTCTCGGCCTCCTTGCTTGTTAGCTTTTCCTCTGTCTTCTTCCCAGCTCCCCTTCCACATCACCTCCTCCCACTGATGCTTCCCAGGACTCTGTACTTCGGCCTGACTGTTGACTGAATATACATTCTATTACAAAATAAGAAAGATAACGTAAGTTAAGAACCACGCCACAGGGTTGCTACCTTCATGAAACATAAAGAACTTGAGAGAGAACTTGTTACACTTGGAAGCCTGCGTTGTAGCATCTTTTCTCCCCATATCTCCATCCATGAACACTCTGGTTTGTAGGACTTTTTCCCCTCTGTCGTATTTGTCTAAAATTGACTAGAACTTTTCTTCTCCTCCCCTTGGATAACTAGGTTCCATGGTATTCATGCCTAACTGAGAGTTATTCATATTTAAAACCAATTGTCTCTGAAATCAGCACACACTTTGGCTGACCCATTTTCTTCAGTAAAAATAGAGTCAATGTTCTGTTCAGATAACATTGAAACACAGGTTGGTGGGGGCAACAGGAAACCCAGCTCTGTCTGTATGGTTACTTGTTAGCCATGCACAACCTGAATATGGATGGAGACCAAAACATTGCACATTGTAATGGGAGCAGGAAAAGATGGCACTCAGTGTGAAATATTGTAAAGAAAATATTCCTTTCTTTGTCACTAACGCAGTCTAGCAAATTCATTCTCTGATATTAATCAAACTAAGTGCCATCAGATAGAGATCTTCTTGGCTAATTTCCATGTTTATCTTATGGTGTATAGATCTCTAGTGGTGACTTGGAAAGATAAAACGTATTTTGTCAAACTGTGTAGCTTCTTTACACAGTCATATACCAATGGTTAAAATAACCTGTTCACCTGTTACTTTCATTTTAAGTGAAAAGCAGAGAATTATGAAAATTATTAGAGAATAAAATTTTGAATACTTTCATTACTCAGGTAAATTTGAACTTGAAGAATAAAAAAATGTTAAGGTTAATACAATTTGAGGGTTAAATAGAAAACAAAGAACTCCTGTGAACTACAACTGTTGGAAATTCTTTTTTTTTTCAAATCAAATGATACACACAATTGGAACATATCAAATTCCCTGATATTAAAAACTGTATTGAGACACTTAATAAAACAGAAATACCTTACACCTTAGCAGTAAGGTTTAACAGTGCCTACGGACAGTGTGTTAATAAGTGCAATCTATCTTAGGAAATCTTCTGCTTGGCTTTCCTGAAGCCATGACAAGTGTACTAAGCAAAAAAAAAAAAAAATCTGATCAAGGAAATTCTCAACAAAACCACTATCAATTCTGTCACTCTGCTGAAGGAGGGGTAGCTGCATTGGATGGTAGCTCTTTCTCCACTTCGAGGTTCTCTAATTGAAAACACTGAGATAGACAAAGCTGTCTTCGCATCCCATAATAAAGTAGGTCGGCATGTCCGGAAAGGACCTGGGATGACACTCAAAATAATCCTCAGCCTCTGCTGTCTGCTGTCCAGCGTCTGCCATGACCCAACCTTTCCATAACAGAAAATAGATATTTCCACTAACGTTTTGTTGAGCTGAACATCACTTTCACCGAACTTATCCAGTGGTCTAATCAGAAAGGTGAACCTGATTGTATACGCAGAATGAGTCATGGCAAAGGAACAGATCGGAAAGGGGCCACTTTTCCGTTTCTTGTATCTGCTTCTCCATTTCCTGTATCTCCATTTCCTGTATCTTGCCCCCAAAGTTAAAGCAATCTGACAAACTAGTCAACAGAAAAGGAGTTTTGTTCATTTGGTTGGAGCCTTTGAGTTTCAGTCTTATTTTCCATTATTTAAGTAGTTGCATAAAGGAGTTGCCATTCATCAATGGCATGAACACAGTAGACCTTCATCAATGTCACCCTTTTGACATTTCCACCTTTATTTTCTCTGTTAAAATGATTCCTAAAATGCATAGCTTTCCTTTGGAACTTCTGGGATTCTTGAATGCTACTACAGGTCACTAAGTTTCATGCAAAGAACAGTCACCCCATGCCTGGTGTCTCTTGAGGACCAAAACACATGGCCACTAAAAGGTGGCCTATAGGTGTTTTGCCTTAACTCGTTCTCACAGTGTGGAAGGCATAGTTGGCTATGTGCGTAACTCAGTCAGGAAGGACTTGTTAAGCACCTTGGTTTACATATCTAGAAGCCTAAATCTACATCACCCATTGAGATAATCAACTTCCATATGAAACTATCATTAGTTTTGCTTTCCAACTCTATCAGAATCATATTACGGCTTCCTTACCTCTCCCGCTATTCCTCGGAGTAGACTTGAATGTGAGTGAAAGGCATTTGGAAGTGATAATAATTATTAAGTAGCTGCTTAATTAGTATGCATCCTTCTCTAATTAAAATACATGCTTTGTATATTAAATGCTATTGCTAACAGGTTTAATAATCAACACTATGCGCTCTTTGAAAAGGCTCTTTAGTACCAGAACTCCATTGCGTATCCAGATGGCCCATCATTTATATTAATGACAAACTTAATTTCTTGAGTAAATTTTCACCAACTGTTCTCCTTTTATTTTTATTACTCACTGAAATATATCTCAAGCAAAAATATAATAGAGCATGACATACACATCACAGAATTAAAGTAGAAGATTAATTAAAACTGACTCTGGTTTGAGGCAAAGCCCTAGGCGTTAGACAGAGATTCTCAATCCTATGTGCACACTGAAATTAACTAGGGAGCTTTTTCAAAAGGCTCATGTCTGGTCTGACCCCAAACCCATTAAACTGGAGTGCAGCCCGGGCACTGATAGATTTTAAAAGCTTTTCAGGTGGTTCTGATATGTAGACATGATTGAACACACTGAGCTACAGAAAGGAACAGAGAATACACAATCCATTAGCCAATTTGCTCGTCAGTTAATCTAGATATATGTACAAAACATGCCATATATTAATGTCTTGTGTGTGTGTGAAAGAGAGTAGGAGAGATTTTATTTCCGATACTAGTAATTTCTCAAATATATTTGGAAGAATATATAAGCAGAGCCACCAGAAAATCCACCATGATATTTTTTTCCTTAAAGGGTTATTCTTTAAATTTCAGTTGAAAACATATATGTTAAACTTTAGTTATATCCCAAATATAAATTCCAGACCAAAATAACCTCACAAAAGCTGGCAGTTTATAGATTAGTCAATAGGCTCAGAGCAGAATAAAACGGGTACTTATAAAAGTGCTTATATATTTCTAGGTTTGATTCTGAGTTCTAGGATGAGGCAATAAACATTTTATTAAAAGTATGAAATGGAGTTATCAATATAACAGAATGCATTGTTTAAGTCAATGGATTTTTTTAAAGTTCACATTCAAATTTTAGAATTTAAGGTAAGAATTGCATTCATCATATAGAAAATAATTTTATCTTTGTAAAAGACTCCTTCTTGCTATCATGAAAACAGGGGCAGGGAAAAACCTGCTAAGGAGATGACATTTAAAATCATATCTTTTTATAATCCAAAACCAAAAATCAGTCTGGGCATGTTTTACCTATAAATGTCTAGAACTAGCAACTCATTTGTTAGATTTGAAAAAAAAGTCATTTGTTTATACTCAGAGGTCTCCAGCTGTCAATATATTCTGAAATACATCATTAAAATATTTAGCAGAAAGAAGAATGGATTTGTGGTAAGGGAAAAACAAAGGAGGACTGAACAATGCTTAATAGGAAATGTACCCTTACCTTACTCATGTAACTGCAAGCCCTCTGGGTAGTATCTTTACAATGAAATATATATATATTAAAAAAAGAAGAATTGATTTGTGACAGAATAAGTATTCTTTAATAGGAAAGTCCTGATAGTCAACACAAACCTGATGGATAATTGAGCCAAAATGTGGAGGAGCAGCCTGGGAGGCAAGCCCCCGTACAGGTCTTCATACAACGCCATTCCATCGGTGAGTCACAGGGAAATGAGGGATTCTAATGACAGACGGGAAGGCGTGCACGTTTTCTAAGGTGAAAGTGTAAGAACTCTGCATAGATGCAGGACACTGCTGAAAGGTCTGAGCAGAGAGTCAGTTGGTGATGGGCTGACTGCCGACGGCCAGCACACTCCCCTGGTCACCATGCTCTGTTCCCTGTCACACCCTCAGCACTAATTTTCTCCTGGTTCATGATAAGTAAATAAAACACCAAGTCTTCCCCTTCCTACTCAGGCATGAAGACACGTGAAAGGAGAAATGACCTCCCGTCTTCTTGCTCTTACTTCAAATGAGACTCTGCAAGGTTTCGTACAGAAACTACTTCATGCTTGACCCACCCTGGATGGGAGGAGACAGAATTCTGGAGCAGTGGTAAACAAGACAAGGCAGTGCTGTTCTAGAAATAAAACTGGTGACTTGTAAATGGGTTTTAGGTGTTTCTCTGTAACAGCCGCCATGGTAGCTACTACCCACAAAAATCCTTTATGATGTAAGCATACGGCAATGGTCCCTGACCTGCAGTTGTGTGGAATAGTATCTCTGTAAGTCTAGCAATCATCCTGACTGTAAAGAAGGAAACAGAGGACCACTGGAGAGTCTTCTTCTGGGCCAAGACATCTCTACTCTAATTAAAGTCACAGTACTGGGTTCTAAAGGCCGTCTATTTAAAACATTGTCTAGGATCACTAACTGTCACAGTATGTTCTTTAAAAAGATAAAATTCTTTGACGCTAACAATAAAGCAACAACAAATTAAAAATTCTCACCAAATGCTATGTAGTTATAATTTGTGTGTGGGGGGGCAGGGGACAGGTAATAAATAGCAGCTTGGATTTCTGTCTCTCCACCTGTACCTTTTGACAGGTTATTTTCCTTCTCCACTTACTGAGGCGAATTGCATTTCTTTCTTCTTTAATATTTAATTTTAGCTATACTTAATTAGATGGAACTATTCATGCTGGTCTGTTAAGATGCACCAACAATCAGTACTTTAAAAAGGCCCTCAACTGTGGCTGAATTAAGAAACAATGTTCCTCTAATTTATTTTTATGAGTGTCTAACAGTCCAATGTGTGAATGCCCCATGGAGAAGAATCTACAAATGATGGCACACACATCACAGAGTATTTCTATTCTGATACTTGGTCTAGGTTTTCCAGATGCCGCTGTCCTGTATCAGTGCGTATGCCCTCCGTCTTCCTGACCTAGCTGAAGCTACCTTTCCTGAAGCAGAATGAATGCATACCTTCCTCTTACACTGTTGTTTAAAACCAGTGTCTCTGAACATCCAAGCATGGAAAAGGGCGGTGTCAACAAACCAGGTATATTACTTTTACAACACAAAAGTATGCATTTGAAGGTAAGGACAGTGATAGAATTAAGAAAGAAGTAAGTTGAAAAAGGCAATTCAAATTCACAAGGTGTCAAACAAAAGTCTACTTACTTGTTCAAATTCATTCTTTTGGAATTCTTCAAAACCAAAGATATCCAGTATTCCAATATCCAAGGTGTGTGTGCTAGAGGAAAACAACAGAGTGGGTTTGTGAGCATGGGTAAGCCCTCCGCATTGCCATTCTGCTCAGACGATCCAAGAACATACCGCGTGGCTGCCAAGTTTTCACTAAAAACGCCTTGAAGCCTGGTGGAGATCCCCAAGAGTTAGCACATACAGGGTTTACGGTATTGACACACTCACGTTTGCTTGAATACAAACAGGATGCTTTTCTGATTTAAAAAATGTAACCGCCTGTGATGGTTTAAGACGCATTCCTCTGAAGGTGTCCCTATGCCTGTCCCGATCTCTACTGGCTGTCCCCAGGGCACGAGACTCTGCACATCCAGCGGTTCCCTCTCCCCGGCCACTGCCTGTGCCCTGACAGAGCGATGAAGAAGTGCATGGCCAAGCCAAGGTGAGGCAGAGCACCACACAGCCCCAGCATGCTCCTTCCTGGGTCACACACTGCCAGCTCAAACACTCTGCTGTCATCTCCAGAATGGGATGTGTATGGAAGAAGAAGAAAGAGACAGAAGGAGAAGGGAAGGGGACCCAGCTATTCACTGTGAACTATACTCTTGGAATTTGCTGCAGGATCAGTTCTAGTCTGAGAGCACAGTGTACCAGAGAAGAGGAGAGGAGAAAGATCTCCACAGAGGTGTGATTAGGATTGCCCACCAGCAGACACAGGGGCCAGGGGCTGGCACAGGGTGTGTGCTGTTTTTGCAGAGAACACTCAGCCAGCCCAGACTTCTGGCACCTAGAGCAAACACCATCTCTCCTAGGCACTGACAGCGAGTGTCTGGGATTCTGCACCTGGCTCCCAGCCACAGATAGTCTGTGTGGTGGTGGTGACAGCTCTTGAGGGTCAATATCCATTTTTGTGTTGGCAGCTGGATTTCTGTTATTTCCTCCTGACTTGTTTTGTTTAAACCATGGAACCAAATTGCAGCACCTCTTCTGCTATATCTGTATTTTGTTCCTCAAAAACAGTACAGATTCGTAATGGCATAGGGTCTATTCTACATCCATTCCCAGGGCAGGTGCTACCGATAGAACACAGTAATAATCCTGTGAGATTCAGCTAGACTCCCTGTCCATGTATGAGCTTCATAACGAGGAAGGGCAGCTCTAAATGCCCTTGCTCTGAACTTCACACATCAAGGTACACGAAGCCCTGAATCAATCATTCCATGTGTGCCACTTCCTTTTTGGAAGAAGAAAACAAAGGTGGCTTTGTGTCACTTGTCTGTCCGATAAACTTGACATAACTTTGAGAGTTCAAAATTAGAATAAAGACTATGAGGAAAACAAGGCTTCAAATGGGATTTTGAAACACGTTAGGAACCACACTGCTCTTGCAGAATGAATAAAAGTAAGCGTAGTTAGAAGTAGGCATGGTTTGATAATGTACTCTCACTTATTTTGACAGGTTCTTTATAATAACCGACTGCTATAGTCCTCCACGCTTCTGCAACTATCAACTATATCTTCTGTCCTGTCATATCAATAGCATGCACCAAGAAATATGTCCAGCAAGGTGCTGGGTTGCAAGGTGATTTTTGTCTATTTCTTCTGCTTGGGCATGCACATATGTAAAAAAGTGTATTTTGTGTGTGCGGGGGGGTTGAGTTTGTGTGAATGTGTGGATGCATGTATGGAAGAGAATGTTTGTTCGGGAGTGTGAGTGTGATGTGCTCGTGTATGAGAGTGAATTGTGTGTGCACACAAATGTGACTGTGTGTACACACATGTATGCATGTGCTTTTTCCTTCCATGATTTGCCTCATGCCCCTTCCTGGAGCTAGGGGATGAAGCATCTCAGCTGTTGTGTTATTTGGTCTTGGGTTGAAATCCTGGTTCAAACATTTTTGGATAACTTTGGGAAAGTTACTTGACTTTTCTAAGCTATAGTTTCATTACACATAAAAAATAAAGTAAAATTTGTCTGCTTTGCCGTGGTTAGAAGTAGAAGTAATACAAATGAAACCCCTAGACAAGGCAGAAATGGTCTTGAAAAATAAAAATGGTTGGTCCACAAATTCTCTATGTAACAAGAATGGCTCAGCTGGTTGCCTGGTGACCTGTGTCTACAATTCTAGCTGATTCAAGATGCTGAGGGTCTACACAGTCAAGGCAGGCAAGTCTGTGAGACTCTTATCCCTAATTCACCAGCAATTCACTGCAAGTGGAGGTATAGTTCAAGCAGAAGAATCCTAGCCCTGGGCAAAAGCATTGGAGATAGTGCCCAGGTCCTAAGTTCAGGCCCCAGGACCTGCACGCACACACACACACACACACACACACACACACACACACACACACACACAAGTGTACATGCACACAAGTGGTAAATGGTTAAGAGGCCTATTAAAAATGTCAAAAACATTAAAGTTGCCAAGAGTTATAATTAGGATGAGAAAGACACTTTCCCTTTCCTCTATGTACTTTGGTAATTCAGTCTTCCTCAAAAACAGTTTGTTTGTATGTGATAACAATTTGCAGTATTCATGCCCTGGGACCAGTATTTCTGCATACAGGAATCTTCTAAGAAAACTGTGTAATCCCAACACTCTTAAGAAGTTACAAACACCCGTGCTCACTGTGATCTTCATTACAGTAACAACAACCAAGAAGGATGACAAATATGCTACATTAGAGACAATTAATTAAGCAGCATGCATCACATGATGGATTAATTTAATGAAACTGTCAAGTTAGCAGAGAACAACATATAAATTCTGTCTGAAGAATAACCCAATTACAAAGCTAGGGTTATACACCCCAACCACATAAGACCTAGAAAGAAATTGAGCAGGCCCAAGAAAAGAAAACATAAACATTTAATTTACTCTTTATTTTTACTTTATACTTACTTTACTCTGTATTTACTTTCTTTAGTTTTTATTTACTCATTATGTTTTACTCTTCCCTGTCTTCTAAGGTTTCCATTTAGACACATTTTTATAAACAACAAATATTGCATTGATGTCCGTGAAGACAAGATGAAAACACGAGAAATGTTTATGATCAAATGTTCACAGCTAAAACACAAAATCCCAGAACAAATCTCTACCGTTAGAATCACTGTGTGATTTCTACCATATTAAAATAACTCTATAGCCCAAGAGAAATGAAGCCCATGCTAAGGGATAGTCACAGAACAATGAGCTTGCAAGGTAATTCATTGTTTGAGGATTACTAGAATCATCTTATCTCTTCTTTCTCTAAACCTAGCTTTAAACCCTGCATTTAACAGTGAAAGGCTGTGGAGTTGGGAGTGGTCCATGGGCTCTCTTATCTGAATCTCTTCTCAGTCCCCACTCGACCTGGGCATCATGGAAAAACATGCTTTGATTGACTTTAAAGAAAAGGTAATCAAGAGTGGTGATACCGAGTCCCTTCCTGCACCTCTCCCTTCTCTAGGACGGCAGTGTAGCACTGACTTAGAGATGTCCAGGCCCAGGGAGCAGTGGGTGGACGCATGCTACGAATCTGACCCAGTCATTTGGAACAGCATGCATTGGGTTGAAAAGGCTCTCCTCCTGTGAGATTGTTTCTCTCCTATTTTATTCAATTACAAAAAATATTTAGTTACAGAAGAAATGTTTTTTACAAAAGCAGGTGAGAAAGAAAAAGCCACTGTCAGGTAGAAAATTCAACACTAGTTTAAAGCATTGGACTTTGGCAATTGCTGTAGGGGGAATGTATTGAGTTGTGAGCTCTGTTCCCATCACTTGCCACTGAGTGAAGCTGGTATCTGTGGACCCAACCCCTGGGGCAAGACTGTGATTGGGACCAACAGCCCAAAGGAGGACTGAGCTGCCCATGAGCCAGCACTGTGGGCATCCTTTCCTGGTAGCTTGACTCCCGACACACTCGGTGCTGACAGTTTCTCAGGGAGGAATGCCAAGGTCCTATGACCATGAGAAATCCATCCTTCTGGCAAAATCAGCACCTTGATGGGTCGGTCCATCATACTCCAAGTTTCTGCCTTAGCCTCTAATCCTGAGAGCTTTGCTGGTTCAAGTGAAACAAAACAAAAACAAAACTGCCAGGTTTTCCCTAGCTTATTGGTAAAATCAAACACTTCTTAGATCAGACAAAATGGGGACCAGCAAGTCCTGGGTCTGCTTTGACCACGTGCATAGGTCTAGGCAGCTCGGGAGGGGATGACCTGCCCATGGCCTGGACATACTCTACCTGTGTTGAGCCTTCAGCAGCAGGGAGAGGCCAGCACTGTCTCCCATCACCCCAGGAAATGGCATTTCCTCGGAGCCTCTCTGAAGGTTTAGCTGGCTTAGGAAACACTAGGGTCCCACGTGGCCTAAAACCCGATTGGTTGCATTATGGGACCCAGCTCTCTGGCTACACACAATGCAGAATGAATGAACCCAGGATGGATAAGAAGTTTTATCAATGCATTCCAGACCTGAGCATCCTTGCACTCCTTACTTCTTCCCTTTGGGAACTGGACTCACAGAGGGATAATGGTAAGAAGGCCCCAGGGAGACACCATGGATTCTGGTTCTGCTGGATTATTTGCTTCTAATACGTTTCCAACCTTGTCTTTGATTTTCCAGCACGGAGTCAAGCATGCTGTGTGGATAGGGGACCTTCAGAGATGCCCCCTGCCTCCCCTACTCCCCTCCTCACCCCCAGCTACTCCAGCAGCCTGTGTGAACAGAGAGATATCAGCTGGAAGGAAGGAAATTACAAACAAGATGTTCTGCACAATTACCCCGTCATCTCTCCTGTTGCTCTTTTCACAGACAATGCTGATCTGTGCCTGTCCTGTATCTGCACACACTTTGAAAGCGGACTCGTGTCTCTTGGGGAAGCCATCAGAGCAATGGCTTCCTCCTTCCAGCAGAGCAACCAGGAAGTGGCTCCCACATTCTGGCCCTGCAGGTGTCTGACTGGCTAGGGGAGAGGCCCAGACGA
This sequence comes from Dipodomys ordii, assembly GCF_000151885.1. Lineage (NCBI taxonomy): Eukaryota > Metazoa > Chordata > Mammalia > Rodentia > Heteromyidae > Dipodomys > Dipodomys ordii. The sequence continues at coordinate 8,469,225 of NW_012267280.1, forward strand.
CAGGGCGGCTTACAACTGGAAAGGCCAGCCCTGGAAGAGGCAGGGGTGGGATTTCAAAAGCCTGCAGCACCTCCTGGGAGCACCAGTGTCTTAGGACACACACAACAGTAGAAAACAAAACAAAACAAAACCCAGGCAGTTGAAAATGAGCTGTGTTTTCTCCACGCCTTCTCTGAGCTGGTGTCGCCCAGGGGTCTGTGGGCCTCATAGCAGCTTTGCCTTGCATCGTGCTGACCCAGGTGGCCTTTAGAGGAGGGATATTAAGGCTGGCGTGAAGATGCAGGACTTCTGTGGCTTATTTAAGGGGAAGGAACTCAAGGTAGGGTGAACGCAGGACCTGATTTTCGCTAGACAAGCACTTCTGTGACCTGAACCACACCCCGGTCCTTTATGGTTTTTAGTTTGTTTTTCAGGTACAGTGTTTTATCCTTAAAATAGGCCTTGCTTTTGCCACAGCTGGCCTCAGATCACGGTCCTCCTACCTCTACCTCCCTGTGAGCTGTGCTGAGATGTGTTTAGTTATGTTCCTCATTTGTGTATCTGAGAAAATACTGATACAAGTCTTCTATCAAGCGGATGCCTTCTCTGTTGCACACTCTGTATCTGCCTGTACATGGTTGTCTTACAGGATGCAGCACGGGGACTTAGGGCTTTGAGTGAGGTCGCTCTGGCACATGGCGGTCTGGTGGATTCCATACCAGAGAAGGATGCATGTCCTGCGAGAACATGGGATAGGGCGGCAAGGAGATTGAGCTCATTTCATTTTCTACTTGGCTTTCAGAAATCCTGCTGCTCATGAACTGGGGTCAATCAGGAAATTCTCTGCACCAAACAGGAAAAAAAACAAAGGGCACAGAACCCAAGTATGTACATCTGGTTTGGAGCCCGGGCTTCTGGGAGACAGAGGGACATCATGCAGGCAGTGGCAGGGACTGTTCTCTGGCCACACACCCAGGAGACTCACCACAGGAGCAGGGGGGCATGTACCCCCGGCCCCTGCTACCTCTCCCATGAGTCAGGGAGCAATGATCCCAGAAGCATCATTCCCAGTTTGGAAGTGTGAGTGTTATGCAGGTTTCCAAGTGCAGTACTTGTCACCCTATGGGGACATGGAGGGCTCAGAGTCCCGGTGTCCCTGAGTGAGTTGAGACTCTTAAGTGTCCCCCAGAATTCTGGGCTACTAACTCCAGGAGCCCTCTGCTGTGTTAGGTGTGGCTGCAGAGCACCCCGCGCAGAGTCTGGCCCCTGCCTGTACAGAGACTGCTTCCCACCTGTGCCAGGGAGCCTCTCCGGGCACACTGACCACATTAACGTCATCGCATGAGCATGGCACTCCAAAAACACAGCTAGCTCCACTCCACTCAGGCGACCCTGGCTCTGATGTGTGCCTCAGAGGGAGAGAGGCATGGCAAGAAAAAAAGATTAGGAAGGAAGGCTGAACGAGAGGTAGCAAAGGATGAGAGCCAATCTGTGACAGTTGCTCGGTGTCTAGATATCAACATTATCAATATGGTCAATGAGCTCAATATTATGCTGTGTGCAGGATTTATTCCACATTCAAACCCACTAGATAATGACAATCTACCTTTAGGGTTTAGATTTCATTTCTGGCCTTGAACACTTTGAACATTTTCAACAGAAACATCACCAATTCCTGGCAATTTGGTAGACACTATCACTGAAAAAGGTTGAATTTTTTTTTTCCCATTCAGTTGGAAAAGTAGATACGGAATCGGTTCCAATTCAGCTGCTCTGATCAGGAAATCACCTGCACCCTGGGTGCTTGATGCACAGATGGTCTGACGACCCAAGATCCATTTCCAAAATCACCCTGACTCACAATCCTGTACTCACAGGTCTTGAAATAAACAAGCCGGAGAGATGAGTTGGCTGAGCCTCTGTATGCACACAGACAGTTTTAGCAGTGGAGAAAATTAAGATTCACAAGATAGAAATGTTTTCCTTAAGATTTCATTAATGTTAACTGATCCACTCAGAATAGGGATCCAGGTCTCGTGCTTGCTAATGACTTCATTAACGCAAACCCCAGCTGAGCCACCACACTCAGAAAGGAAGGATCCCGCTCTCCACACGCACACCGTAGCACGGAATGTGACATCTACACGGTGTCTACACTCGATGTGGGCTGCAGTAAGGCAGCTACACAGCTTTTTACTTATGTTCTCTTTGCATAGTCCTTTCTCCTTGGTGGCAATCCTCTTCCAATCGAAACCTTCCTTCTCTGTGTTACACTGAGTTCAAAGGTAAATTTTACGGTATTTCATGTAGGCAATAGGATTCTATAGATACATTAATCAACCTACCCCTCCTGTCATGAAGATTCCCTTTCCTCTTTCCTCCCAACTGCGCAGAGAGCTGCTACCCTTATGCGTTGGGTCTTGATATTCTCTGTGATATTCACTGGACAATGTCTCCTTCCACTTCTTCACACACATATTCACTGCCCTTTGGCCAGCAGCTCCGTTTCTCTTCCCCCCGAAATGGTGCTTACTGAGTGTTTTCCAGGAGCACTTCTGAATACCCTTGTGATTTAACGTAACTATGGGAACACGAAGGTCCTCTTTATCCTAGGGTCTGAGGTTCTGATGGCCCATGGTGAGCTAGGGGCAGCGAGACATCTCAAAATTTCTCCCCTCACTTGTGAAACCGAGTGCTGCTTACCCATTTTCTTCCCATTTAAGTGTAACCACTCCACGGGGCAGTTGTGAAAATCAGTGACCCGTGGCCCACAGAGGCCAGAACACCCTACAGCCTGAGATCACAAGTCTGTGTCCACACAGGCAGCTCAGTGTGAGCCACACCCAGGGCCTTCACCAGTTTTCCTACCTGCATGTGAAACACCAGGTCTAGAGGACGTACTTCTAGTGACAGCGTGTGGTGAGATCAAAGCCGAAGGCAGTGGCACAATGTGTCATCCTCAGCCAGAATGCCCACTGAACACGTCCGTGACACAGGCAGGGACTTCCTGGGCTTCTTCAGGGAGACACAAGGTCAGCAGGCACCAGGCTGAGGCCCAATGTTCCCCATACCATGTGGGAACCAAGCACCCAGCTGAGGGACCCAAGTGTTGCCCCCTCCCCAGCAGGCTCAAGAAAGGGCCAGAGAATCCAGGTCCTAAAAGGAGGCCAGCCTTCTAAATCACTACCTAACTTGGGCATTTTGCTGAGGCTCTTTGATCATCCTTAAAAAGAGTGAAACAGAGAGACAGAGAGAGACAGAGAGGCAGAGAGACAGAGAGGGAGATACAACAAGTATAGTGGCATGTTCCTATAATCCTAGTTATTAGAGAAGCTGGGACAGGAGGATTATTGTTCTAGTGAGAATATCTCTGAACAAGAAGCTAAAGGCAAAAGGAATGGGGGTGTAGCTGGTGTGGCACAGGGGAGACCCTGAGGGGGGGCGTGGTTAGAGCAAGGGAAGGCTCGGGAGGGCATGGTTAGGGCACAGGGGAGGTCTGCAGGGACATGGTTAGGGCACAGTGTAGCCCTATGCTCACCTGGCATAGTGAAGGCCTGCCTGGCTTCTATCACTTATATCTCAAAACAAAAAAAATACTAAAATGCCATAGTCGCATAGAGTTGATAAATCTGTTTTTTTTTCCTTCCCCTCCCCTCTCTCTCTCTCTCTTTCTGTTAAAAGCATGTAATTATGGCAAAAGTATAACATCCCTTCCTGGTTAAGAAGTCGCACCATTTCTGAGATATTTTTTCACAAATGTTATGATTAATGTTTAAGTTTAACCACTGTTTGGTCCACAGTGGCTGGAAATTTTCACAATGATATTGCTACATTTTAACCATGATTTTGTGTTGATTATCTGGTAATTTTAATTTGTGTGTGTGTGTGTGTGTGTTATAATGTCCATGATGGTTTGGCAAAATCCTTTTTTTTTTACTTCTCTGGATTCTTCTATTTGAAAATAAAATTGGATCATGCAAAATAATGAAAAACAAATGGGCAATTACAGAGAAAAGGGTTTTAGCTCTTTAGGAAATCATTATAACACATACAAGTACTTTGGTAAGGAAATGGAACAGAAGGAAAATTATTTAGAAAGCAGGTTTTGTCTCAGATATTTGCTAAGTGGCATAGGTTTGGTTGTCATGGAAATAAGCAGCATGATTTAAATAAATGTACACAGAAATAGAAGTCACTCATACTATATTGTGAAGAATCAAACAAACCTCATTATTTAATGGAAAAATATTCCTTAGTTTGGATAAAGGAGGGGAAATCATAGTATATCTGATTTGCTTTTATTTTAGAAACTGCTGTTCTTTTATCTCTGAAACAACAGGAAGACAAATATTTAGAATTAAACAACAAAAGAAGCACTGCATCTGAGAATTCTGGATGAGTCTAGAGGTAATGAGAGAGTACTGCGTGGATCAGGGCAAGGAAACCTATGGAGAATAGGACATTCAAGTCTGAAATTCAGATCACAGGAAAGCAAAGTTCAAAGAAAGCATAAATAAGGATACAAGAAAATTGAAGAAATTAGAAAAAATGACATAAAAATGAGAAAAGGCAAAACAAAAAGAATTGCGTTTTGAAAATATTGTTTTCTTTATGATACTAAGGATTAAACCCTGGGTCAAACTTTAATGTTACCTCTTGAGCCATAGACCCCCAGATAATTGTTTAAGTTTTGAGTTACAGTCTTATTTACTTCAATTGAAATTTTTTGGATTCTCTCACATTAGTAGTAAAATTTAACCCTTGTCTCAGAAAGAAATGTCACCCAAGATATAATGATAACTAAGAAAGGACCCTGGCTTTGTGATCTTCTGTGCTGGAGATTTCACCAGACACTAAAGGAATGTTTATACTTAAGATAAAAATGTTTAAGGAGAAGGAAAACAACCAAAATATATGCTATTCCATATGTTCCTTAATAGAAATTTGAGAGCAAAGCATCATATCCAAAGAAAACAATTAGAATATCATCTTACTAATTAAAATAATGCAAAGTAAAGTCTAGTGTATCATGACCAGAGTTTATACTATAAACAAAATATAACATTAAAAATATAAATCAGTGCAATAGTGAGGAAAGAATAGGAGAATGTGATGATTATCTTAACAGATTAAAAGATAGAACTAGATAAAATTTAATAGGCACTTAGGAAAAGATATTTCTGTAAATATGTAATGACAAATGAAAAAATCCTAAAATTAAAAAAATTCATTTTCTCTTAAATATTTAGCAGGTATTTTTATTATTTTTATGAGGAATCTGAAAATTAATAATGTAAATAAACTTATTAAGGATTGAGTGCTTTTGTTATCATTAATAAGGTAATGCACAAATTGTCTTTTAAAAGAAACAATTACTTAAGAGAGGATTTTTAGAGTTTTAGATCCTTGTCATTTCTGCAAATATCTTTGTTTTGTAATTCTCGCTAGAGAGCTTAAATCTTCTTACTCATTTCAATATAGTTTTGTAAGGGAGAAACGTGGATGTAATAACATAAAGTAAAATGCTTGGTTTTAATTAGAATCATTTATACACACTGGATTCCTAATACTTTCTTTGTTTCCAGATTTGTGTTTAAAATGGTTGATATGCCTTGATCGTTAGTGAATTTATTGTAGGCATTTATCAAATTATTGACCAATGGAGGAAAAGAAAGAGTGAGATTTCACCCAGAACTTTCAAGTGATGCTAAACACATCACATGCTCAAATGTTGGTCGGGGAAATTAGCCTCCAAATTTGAGATCACAATAGTAGGCAAAAGCTATGCAATTTCTGGGAGTTTTCTTTTTCCTTTGCTTTTCTGTCTGCTCATCTACCATTTGGGTTAAATTTCTTGACTTATTTCAGGCTCAGAGAACTCCGAGGAATATTACAAATTCTTCCCTGAGGTTCCTGGAGTGTTACTGTGGAGATGGCAAAAACATGCCAGTTGAAGGGCCATGCTTCTGGGACTCTATTCCACAGCGTTGAGACCAATACACTCCACACACACACACACACCTAGTCTCATGTGGAGTCAGTACAGGTCATCTCGGGCATGCAGCATGACTCCATGGGTACAAAATGCTCCAGGCCAGGAACAGTTAGGTGGTGTGTATCCGGTATGCAAGGCTGTGTCACACACATTCTGAGAAAACATGTGGTGGCAACTGTTCTCCAAGCATTTCTCATTCCATGTGCAAACTCTGTGATCTTTATCATTGGAGAGATGATGTGATGATGAGCCCCTACCTAAGGGAGGCTCAGGAAGCTACAAAGCCCAGCACCCAAAGGTGGATGTTCTCATGACCTGAGATGCTGTGGTGGCCCTTAGTCTTAGGCAAGGTTAGTCTGTGAACTTCCTCTCTCCTCCCCTCCTTTCCCTGCTCTCTCCTTCCCTCCCTTCTCCTCCCACAAATTAATTTGCTACTTATTGGTGGTAAAAAGAACCCAAATCCCACAGGGCTTCCTGTGTGCTCCACCATGGAGCCATATTCCTGATTCAGTCTTTAAACGGATCCCGAAGCACACAGCAGTTGGTTAAAGAGTTGTGCAGGGATATCTTTCTGCATGCATATTATTTGCTTTGCTCTAATCTGCCCTTCCTGTGGCTCTTTCTCATCCTCCCCATCCCATCAATTTTTCATGAGTTTCATTATTCTATTTTCAGACCTGCACATCGAGTATTTTCCAGTCTTGAAAGTTTTGACTGAGCTAACCTGCCCAGGTTAACTTGGTTTCATGCACCTTTTAGGCCAGTCTACTTTTGTAAGACTAATTTACTAAGTGGATGGCTAGATTCTAGCCTTTGAAACAACCATGCAGAAGAAGAGAAAACCACTTGGTGAAATCACTTGAAGGTAAATAATTATTATGCATGTGCACATGCACACACACACATGCATGCACACACACACAAGGACTGAGTTACATTGGTTTAAGTTCTCCTTTCCTGATATTCTGGCTTGATCTCATTCTACTACAGACTAGCTCATTTATTAATAAGTAAAATAGTTTTGCTGTTCGCATCAAGTAACAGTCAAAGAGTACACTGCTGACTATTGATTACACATTGATTAGAAACCCACACAATCTTGAAACCTGGAGTGCTGGCTGGCGTTCGTTCCCCTTGGATCTGGTTCACAGTAAGTGTACCAAGCCTTCACACAGGAGGTGGGAGGTGGTGGGGGCAACAGTAAAGGTAGGTGCCCGAGCAGAGAGCTAAGACAAATCACTAGAAGTACAAAGGATCCTTGAAGAGACCTGAGAGCTGTCATTCTGCACACACACACACTACAAGACTCAGCTCTCCTGCAGGAGTTTCCATGGGTCACCTACACACACACACACACACACACACACACACACACGCACACATGCACACGCTGCACCACACCTCCACTGTCTGCTTCCCAAATACTGATTCACCAGAGAGGAATCTACCAAAAGTGAACTAACACGCTTACTACACTTGTGTGTTAGTGTTTCACTGCATGTCCTCAAAATCACTACAGTTTTAGCTCATATTAAAAAATAAAGAGAATTCCTCAGTGAAAAAAAGTCAGCCTCAAAATTATTCCTAAAGCAGTTTGCTCTAAAAGCCTCAGGAACAGCAAGGAGACTATCAACAACACCCGAGACATTAACTCAGAGTTTATGAATTTCTATAATTGTTAAATTAAGAAGTGATTACAACCTAGCTATGGGGATTTTCAATAGGATAAGGAGACTAAGACACCAGATTCATAAGGAAACTGTGTGTATGTGTTTGTGTGTATGCGTGTGTGTGTGTGTGTGTGTGTGTGTGTGTGTGTGTGTGTATGTGTACAAGCCTTTTGTTGAAATACCTATTTGGTCCCTTGACATAAAGCAACACTATAAATACGTGCTACTACTGACTGCATCAATCCAAGACAAGTGGACATCAGAGAAAACTGACTGTTATTTGACGCAAACAGCCAAACTATTTTATTTAAAATTTCCACACTATTGCTAAATGAGCTAGTCTGTAGTAGAGTAAGATCAAGCCAGAGTATCAGGAAAGGAGAACTTAAACCAATGTGACTCAGTCCTCTCGATCATTCACTTTCCTTCCAGAGAGTCATAGAAGAGAAAGTCAGCCCTCACGTAGAACGCTGGCCTTAAATCTGTGGATGGGGTTACTGTTTTATATTAGCCTGCAGAATTCTTTAAGGCTATAATTATTTTTCTTTTGCATGGCAAGAAATATGTTCATCTAATTTGGGAAGTCTAGCCAGCCTCAATTACTGAAGAAGAGCAATTTTTTTCCTGCAGAATTATTAAATTGCTCGGCGCATTCTTATTAGTGTGGATTGCTGGCCTTTATTTGTATTCTAGCATTGCCTCCAGGGCCGTCAGACGCTGTGGCCAAATATACTTCCCTCATGTCCTCACAGGACCTGCAGCTGATGCGCTGGAGACGTGTTCTCTTCTCCCACTTCACTACTTGTTGTGGGAAGCTGTGTCCACTGAAAGCATGGCGGGCATGCACCATGTACCTCAGTCAGAGCATTAGAGAACACCAGGGCCATTGGGTAAAAATTGCAGGGGAAATTTTCCAGGACCCAAGGAAGTCTGTCGACTCACATAACCTTTTTCCTGGGTGGGGAGGAGGTGAGGAGCATGGGAGCCATGCTTGTGTTGCCGAAGGTTAAAAAAAGTGAGCTCTGTACAGAGCTAAGGGACACACGGCACCCTTTCAGAGGCAGACAATTATACGTTAGGGGAAGCTAGGTCTCCACCAAGAGTTAAGCAGCTGGGAGTCTGCTTCCCCATGCGACTTTGCTCAGGAGAGAGCGCTGGAGGAGAGAGCTGAGGGAGCAGCCGGGGTCACAGCTTCGCCACCTCCTAGTCATCCGCGCTTGAACAGTGACCGGGGTCATTGGGGGAAATTTCACAGTGTGTCTACTACAGTACTTTATACGCACTACACTTGGAGAACAGCAAACTTGTAAACGAATGAAAGGCATGTTGGTGTTTTGGTGCTCTTCTTGCTACAGTTATTCTCTCTTGTTTTACCTATTTGGACCACATCATTTTGAACTATGCCTGACAATGAAGTTTCAGGCATGTCTGGAGTTTTGACGCAGCCCGACCACTAAGAGAGGCCCTTGGGGGGAAGCTGCTGGCCTTGGCCCCACCTTGACCCCACACTGGAATATCCAGGACACAGAGCCACAGCAGACAACCACCCCGAAGATGCTCACACATGACGGCAGGCCAGGCCAACATGGAGAAAATATTTACACAGTAACACCTCACCAATGTGAGATGACAGGAAAGCAGAGAGTGAAACAATTTTAAATGCATCGCATTAGCAATACTGGAACTCTTTTGCGATAAGCCAGGAGAACACTAAGAGCACACATTCTGCCTGCTTCTGTTTCACTGCTTTTACTTCATGACGTGCTAGAGTATATCTTAATTTACATGAGGAGAGAGAAAGTCACCAAGAAAAATATAGTATAGAAAATATTTTTATCACTGATTTCAATGTGATCAACAACTTTAACCATGGCGAGGAAGATCATTTTTAAATCATCAGCTTCTCTCACAGGATTCTGAAATATTAAAAAGTGAAAGAGGGGGTTGGGAAGGTGGCTCAGTGGTAGAGTGCTTGATTCCTCAGCACCACATTAGCAAAAAAAAAAAAACGGAAGTGGAGTTGTGGTTTAAGTGGTAGAGCGCTCGCCTTGAGCTGAAGAGCTGAGGGACAGTGCCCAGGCCCAGAGTTCAAGCCCTACAACAACAACAAAAACAAGAAGAAAAAAAACAGTGGGAGAAAGGCACTGGGAAACAAGAGTTTGAGACATGTCTTTGAATTAGGGAATAGGTCTGTGAGACGCTGTAAAATCTTAAGCTTTCCTTGAACTTCAGTAAGTGAGAAGTTCAGCAAACATAACCATTCTTCCCCTTTGCAGAGGATTTAAATTCAAGTTTGGGTGAAGCCTGGAAAGAACAGGAGAGAAATGGGAGTTAAAAGTCAAGTGAAGTGCTGTCTCTTAGAAGTTGAGCTTTGAGTAACCCAATTTACTTCTGATCCCCAACTAATCCTTCTCTTTCTTCATTTGCTTAGTAAAGAATTGTATGAAAAAGGAGGGAGGTCAGAGAGGAGGAGATAGGAAAGAAGAAGAGGGAGGGAGGAAAGAAAAAAGAAACAAAGAACATTTCAGAGTGACATTTCGGACTGACAGGGCGATTTGTAGCCCTCAACAATCCCTCCCTATTATCTCCTTCACAAGCCCCAGGAAACCACCAATCACATGGTATTTCTATATATTTCTGTTTCTTCTTTAAATGGAAAAATACATTAAGAAATGAAAGGAAAAGACCCCATCATACATTTACATTCTAACCCTGTGGTAATACACTCACTGAAGCCAAAAGTGTGTTTCTTCTGTTTCTGTTTGTTATTCTCTCTTTCTCTCTGTATGTGCATAGCCAAAAATCGTGACCATATATAAAGATTTCCAATCCAGATTTCAGAAGATTTAAGTGGAAACTTGTCAAGTAGAAACTTCCTAAAAATTTTGATGTGCAGTTGGGTTTATATATTAATTTTACATATTAAACAAGGTTAATTTGATACACTTAACACTAGTAATGAGCATCCATCATAATTAGGGGAAAAATCAAAACTTAATTGATAATAAGAAATTTGTATTTTGCTATTGCAACATGCAGAGGCTTCATCATCACAAATACTAAGTGATTTCTGTAGAATACAGATTGTACAACTATCTGCAAATCATAGAACGTACTGATTATGCTAATGAATCTGCACTGGGATTTTATATGTGAGCATTTAAGAAGAATTTTAATATCCTCTTGTATTTAAAAGCCTTCTGAGAGGTCTATGTCTACATAAGAACTTTCCTATTAATGTATGTTGATTTTAATGTTTTCTAAGAAACCTCTGAAGGTAACAATTTTCAGGAATTCAATAAAGAATCTCTCTGCAGACAACAAAGGAACTCTCAGCAGGTTTCATTCAAAGACACGCGGATATGAGAAGCCTTCTGGAGACAATTTTGCTCTCAATTGTCTGCTCAAGGTCATTAGGACTGACAAGAATAATAAAGTTTTCCATTGACAAGATGCCATGGAATTCTGTAATTTCCAAATGATCAAATAGCCCTGAAGAAGCTGATGCTTAAGGATGATTAAGGGTAGGAGCCCAAATGATCACCACAGAGACCCTTTGTCAAGTAATCCGTGAAATAAGTAGAGAAGCAAGGGGGAAGAATTACACACATCATCAAATTGGCTCTGAGAAAGACATCCGTGGGAAACTCAGCAAACTCCAGGGCTGTAGACCATCTACAAAGGTGTATCTAATCTTTCTACCTCGTGCTGCGCAAAGACCATGTGCCTTCATTCCAATGAGAGCAGATTTGCCTCTGTGCTCTTGAGAAGAGGTTTTGTCCACACATCCGTGTGCGTAGGGAGGCCAGTGTCAGCTTTCATCTCTAAGGAACCCTCACTACGCCTTGGAGTAAGTCAAATGGCCTTGCTCTAAAGGAATGCTTGAAAGCAGCTTAGGGTCAGACCCTTCTGGAACGCAAGCCTCTCCCAGCACAGGACATGGTGGACCAGCATCCTTGATACCTACCTTGTATGATTGTCTGGACTCTGGAGACAGCCGTTTATGCTGTTTACGAGAAAGCCGAACAGACGGCTGTACAGGGACTGGGCCAGGAGATCTCGGTAGAACTCAGCCATCGCTGTGGTGTGTCGCCGCATAATCAAGTCTCCTGAAACAGTAGAAAAGAAGACACATGGGCACCAGGGGTTCCCTCGTGTGGTGCCCCCCTCAAACCCTGCACGTCCTACGTTCCATCCCACACTTGAGAGGTTGTCAGAACCTTGCTCTAATCAAGGAGGAGGTGTTTGCCAGTTCCTCTGTACACCCACCCTCCCTGCCCTGGGTGCTGACAGCAGCTTCGGGCCTGGGGCAGCTGGAATGGCTTCTCTGTGAGGTCTGCCACCCTTCCCAAGAGCAAGTTTTCTAGTCACCATGCTTGAAGGGCTTTTGGAAGCCAGTCCATGTGGGAAAGGAATAGGGTTTATTAAAATACATTCAAAGAAAGGTTCTAAGCAACCAAAAGGGACTCCTGAATTTTGGGGACAAGATCAAGCCTTCAGATAGGAATTTCTGTATAATTTTATTTTTTCAAAGATGGTGATAAGAATCTCTAGCGAGAAGATTTTCTACAAGGGAAAAGACCAGAGAAGGGCCGAGGAAAGGCGCAGGAGTGAGCCATGGAGTCGAGCCCATCCAGACCCTCTCTGGGGAACTGAGAGCAAACGTGTGTCCAGAAACTATGCTCTCTGGCCTCGGCCAAGATGGCCGCCCATGGCACTTGTGAGCGAGCAGGGAGCAGGCGGCCTGCTGGCCTGGCTGGTCAGCTGGAGAACTGGCAAGGAAGGGCACTGCTGCCGAGGCTGACAGATAAAACCGGACACTGCTATTGGGGATGGTGTCAGAGAGCTTCAAGGGCCCACGCATGGAGAAGGCCACTGAGCACACAATGAACTTCAGGTCCTTTGGCCAGTGTGGTTGAGGAGCTCTTTGGAGTTATTTGTTTGTTTTGTTCTGTTTTGATGAGGGTCTTGGGATGTGAACTCAGTTTGAATTTGGACGTTATTCCTGAGTTTGTTTTGCTCTAGTTTTGCTGGTGCTCTAGCACTTGAGCACAGCTCCACTTCTGTGTTGACTGATACCAGAATCTTATGGACTTTCCTACCCAGGTTGGCTTTGAACTGCAATCCTTGGATCTCAGCCTCCTGAGTTGCTCAGATTCCAGGCGTGAGCCACCAGCATACAACAAGCTAAGGAGGTCTTAAGAGTTGCCACACGGCCTGAGCTCAAGCAGGGAAGGGCTGTGCAAACAGAGGGACTGTGTCGGTTACTGATGGACAGTAAGGATGGTTTTAATTGTTCTCCAAAAAGCCAAGACAAAAAGGAATGTATCTGGAGAACGATGTGTGAATGATGGAGAACGATGTGGTTGGAGGTAGCTGTGTGGTATCGATGAGGCTAGGAAGAACTCAGAAGTGAAGTGAAGTAAGAAAGGGGCCTTGGCTGGCATCCTTAAGTGCTGGGGTGCTTCTGAGAGGCTGGGACCCGCAGATGAAAAGCACACTGGCATCTCATAAAGAGGATGTCCAAGGCCGCGTGGAAGGAGGACCAGATGGCACCAAGCTTGGTAACAGCTCCTAGCCACCTTGACAGCAGTGCCACAGCAGAGGAAATGAAGAGGAGCTCGAAGAACGAGAGCTACTTCCGGGTCACGCAGGCAGCGCATGTGCCTCTGACCCACTTCATGGAGGAGAGGGAAGGGGAAGCAGTTGGTGGGGGGGGGGGGGGGGG
>NW_012267280.1:8482646-8504020 GCF_000151885.1 Dipodomys ordii
TGGGGAAATTCATTAGGATCAAGGACATGGGGACGGGGAGAATTCAGAGAGTAGGGATGAGGCAGAAATCATAAGCCACACAGCAAAAACACCTGCAAGTCTGTCCCAAAAGGGTATTAGGTACAGCAGTGTGGCTTACGGAGCAAAAGCCAGGCAGGGTCAAGTCCTCATGGGTAGAGTCGGGGGAGGGAGTCAAGACCCGTCTGCAGTGGGTAACTGAAGGACGCACGTGAGTAACTGAAGGGCACACGGAAACCCCAGCATCAGCCAAACAACACGGGTTGCAGACATCGCCTGGGAGTGATTTGACATGCAACGACTCAGCCTCTTGCATCTATTATGTCCACCCCATGTCTACTGCTGCAAGATGAAATAAAAGTATAACATTTAGAGGCTGCAGCATAATGCCTGCCCATCCATTCTTGATGCCCAATAGATGGCCGCCATGGTTCTAAGCTGGAGTCCGAGGAGCAAAGGTCTTCACTTGGTCTGGGGTCCTCACTTGACGGAGATAACTCATCGCAGACAGATGGCTGGTGTTAGATCAAGTGGTACGCTGGCTAGAAAGGTGCCCCATTAATGAAGGTGGTGTTCAGCTCCAGGAGAGTTTGCGACACAGCGCCGTCATGACAACATGGCTAATCCTGTTTTGGGGGATCACTTCATAGAAACGGCCTCTCTAAGCATGGAGAAAGTTGTGTTTGTTTTCTACCTTGGACCACAAGTTATACAAAGATCCAAGTGAGAATGTGAAATGGCGTACCTTTCAAATGCTGGACATCGGTTGTCAGGGCAGATGCCAGGTCATCCGTTGATACTTGCAGCATTCCAGCCACTGAAATTTAAGCAGTGTCATGAATGTGAAGTTAGGAAGCATTCTTGATACTAAGAACATTGTGGTTTATATATACACACACATATATATTGCAGTGCCCAAGTATGACACGCACACATCAGAACATGTGTGCATTACAGAAAAGTAATCGCTGCAGTGTTTGTTAAACTGAAGTTGAGAAACATCTCAGAGTCATCAACACATTATTAATAAGTTCTTGTAGCTCTGTACACTAAATCATGGCAGGTTTCTTTTCGAAAACCTCATTGCCTTTGCAGACGAGAGTGAGGTTATTATTTTTTCCCCCAAATTCCTTATTAATTCACTTTGTTACAGGTGAAGACAGGCTGTTGGGGACAATCTGTGGTTTAAAGGTAATTTGAAAAAAAAAAAAGTTGGGTGTGACTAGCAGTGCAGTTTTAGAGAAGAGAGAGATTGTTGGCTCAGTCATGGAAAGGAAGTAATTATTATCTGCTTAACATTTCTGAGAGCAGCCAGGCCCAGCATTCCACCCCAGGTGGAATGGGGTGGGGGAGGGGAGACAGCTCATCCAGAACAATGACAAACCCACTCCAGTCTGTACCCCAGAACCATTCGCACAGCACGTGAATGAGAACAGAAAGAGCACATCTTGTTAATCATACCCTCGGCCTTTGAGAAGAAAGAACAAAGTGAATAGCACATCTCCCCCACCCCCACCCACACCGAATTCTGCTCCTGGAGAAGCTGATTTTCCAACTGGCTTTCTGTGCTGTGTCTCCATCTACTGGCAGGCTCACGCAGCTGCATGCAGCTGAGGTTCATGAGAAGGTGGTAGCGCTGACCTTGCTCCAGAAGCTGGAGGTCAGAGACAAAGGCAGCATCTGTGTTGGTCAGAGTCGTGAACCGGATGTCTCCAAGGTGCAAGACTGCGGCAAGAATCATGAACAGGTTCTCCACCTCCTGTGAGTTGAAGAAGAAGAACGTGAGTGAGATGGCTTAGAAGATGGAAGACACACCCTTTATCCCCTCAAGTATGCCACCACAATGCAGGTCTTTTATTGGATCTCTGATTTTTCTGACCTACCTACAAAGTCGATTATGAAAACCAAAATGACTAATATCTACCACAGAATCCAGGGCATGTTTCTCTTCTAAATCAGTGTTTCTCTTTCTCAAATGTAAGAAGCTAAGTCTCATAGCTCAGTGCATATTTCCTCCAAATTAGTGTTTGTCTTTCTCCAACAGAAGAGCCTAAGTATCTATTCTGATGTGACTGAATGGTTTATAGATAATTATGGTAATAAAAACAGCACTGGGGTCATTTCATCTGTGACCCGGGCTTGTGGCTTACCGACTTAGCTGCCCCGTGCCTCACATCACAAGCTGATGTGAGACTACAGACTTGTTCACCTTTGGAAGAATGCAAACACCTACACCCGGTAAGACAATGTGCTGATTATTTTTAATGCACTTGAAGGAAAACTCGTGGGAACAAAGGCATGTTGAAAAGAACTCTCTGTGAGCAGATGGAAAGAGAGTGTTTGCCAAGGAGCTGGTCTGAGAACCTGGAATCCTACAGAGAGAAGTGGGGGCTTGAGGTTTCATTTTGGACAGTTGTTGTGCAGTGAGAATTAAGAACAATAAAGGAGAAGGATTCTCTCTCCTATCAAACACTTGGCGCACGGTTGTCAGGGAGTGAAACAGGTCAAGTCCACAGAGGGTGTGGTTGAACTTCTAATTTCTCAGTTCCCCAATCTGTAATTTGGGTGTGAAAGCCCCTGCCACACGTCCGTGAAAGGCATTCCCAGGGCCTGCTCCTCTGCTTTATGCATACACAGTCAGAACCTCGGACTTCCTCCAGACCAGCCCATTTTTACCACAAGTTCTGAGTCTGCCACCGCTAAAGCCAGGGCGCTGAGGTGGATTCTCTCGAGTCACTTCTAGCTCTGCTGCCTTCTCACGTGCCTGTCAGGTCCAAACCAGCCATCAGTGTCTTGCGTCAAATCCACTCTTGCCTTACAGGACAGCATTTTCCTTGCCTCCTAAGCTACTTGCTTTTTTTTTTTAAATTACCTTTCTCATAAGTCTCATAATTTTTTAAATATGTTCTGGCAGCTGTTTAACAGCCGCCTCTTGGTTCACAAAATTTAGTGATGAAAACAGAGCCGTGCAAATGGGCACACATAGCACACACTACAATGCAGTGACTTCCGACCAAGAAAAACATCAAGTCCTCTGGAAGACTGTCATTCTGTCCTAACCAGAGGTGTATGACCATCTGGGTGCTCTGCTGGCTGGGCTACAGTGTTAGAGATGGAAGGCAGAGAGAATGTATCTCTGGGAACAACCTCCCCTACACCGCATCCACTCACGTGGTTTGATCCGAGGGCCTCAGCAGCTCAGAAACGCCTTCCTTTCAACCCAAATGGACATAACCTCTCTTTTCCAAGTGGAATAATTTGCACCTTTCAACTCACTTCAAAGGACTGAGATGATGGCATGGATCTCATGTCTTTTATTAAATGGACATATGTCTTTTAGACAAAAAAAAAAAAAAGGTTACTTCGTTCTCCACCAGCCGCCTTCCCCTTCTGCAGCAGGTAGATTCTGCTGGTTCTGCTTTTGAGGATCAATCATGGATTTTCAAAGCCCTGTTTCCAAGCAACTGGTATTTTGGTAGAATGGTTCTCTGCCCCTATCTGTGCCCCCGTTTCCTCTAAGGAAGACCGAGATGTCAGGCGTGGAGGCATGGGGAAAACAAGAAGAGAAAAAAAACCCAACAACAGCGGGTACAAAGACACACAGCAGAGATGGGACCAACCCAGTCAGGGAAACACAGAGTCCAAATGTGAGAGCCAAAGGGACCAGACACCATCTGATGTCACACTTGTTTTAGAATCCCAGTCTCTTAACCATTGAGGATGGACCACAGAAGGTGCTCTAGAGAATTAATTTAGGGGGAGTCTGCTTCCAGACCAGATCCTGTGAGCACTTTTCATCCACTCACTGCCTTCTTAGCTATAACTGTGGGAAAGGGCAGGGGTGGGGGTGGAGCAAAACACAAAGGACCAGATCCACTTATTGTCTTCAGACTATATATATATGTTATCTACAACCGTAACTACATCTGGTTTCTGAACTGGTGGCGTGCAGAAGTCAACTCTGCGACCCTGGGTTAACTGTTTCTGTGGACTTGGCCATAATCTAAAATGCCACCATTGGAAGGGGAACCGAGACTACAGGGCAGGGCAAGCAGCACACACAGGATTCCGCCAGCTCTCCCGAGGCCTAACTCATGTCTAACTCAACAAGACCAGTGCTGTGCTGCTCAGTTCAGCAACTGCTACCACACATGGACATTTACATTTAAATTAACGAAAGAGGTATTAAAAAGTCATCTCTTCCATCGCACCAGCCCTAGGCCGAGCGCCCAATGCCACACAGAAGTGGACATCGCCTATCTATACAGCAAAAGACAGTATTCTCACCACGAGCACCAAAGTTTCTCTTGCATGTCAGCAGTCTAAAATGTTTCTGTGGCAGTTTCCTGCTATCCATTATTTCAGAAGAGTGCCAGTGAGCATGCTCATTGTCAGGACGATCCCTGACGGCACAAGCAGCCCCCTTGTGTGTTGGCCCATCCTGTTACTGGTCTGCACACTTCCTCCAGGGAAAGGCTCCTGGGCCGCCATGTTGGAAATGGCATGATTCCATTCTGGCAGCCTGGGTCTTCCTCCATGGCCTGTTTGGCCTGTGTCCCCGCAGGGATGGAGGCTCAGGGAAGGAGGCTGGGCCGCCACTGTTCCTCTGTTGGGTCACCAGCAGGGCCCCAATGATACTTGGGACACCAGAAATAGAGTTGGGTCTGGAAGATGCTTCTGGGGCATGGCTGTTGCACTCTGATGGAAAGCTGGCTTTCTCTGGGAAACACTGATGGCAGCACTCACCAAGCTGCTGAAGCCAATCACATTCAGCGCTTGTTTCAAAAGTGTGAGTTTCTCCCTGTTCACGGAATGCTCTGGGGTGGACACCTCTTCCCCTGTGGTTTGGCGCAGATACCTGTTAAGACAAACACTCAGCATTACGGCTTGGCTGAGAGTCAAACTCCCATGGTTAAAAGGCACTTTATCTGTTTTTGGTCTCTGCCATAATTGAAATCACCTGGACATTGTGTACTTGTCTGCTTACAGAGCTTTAAGGACACAAATAGCACATGACGTTTCAGGAAAGGGAAAAATAAGAGGACTTGTTGATCCAGAACATAATCATACTCTTCAACATGGCTTTTACCTCAGCTTCACCCTTCCCCGTGAAATGTGAAAGTTCAGAGTATTCTATATTTTCCTATGTAGAAAGTCAGCAGGCACTGTCATGGGCATTATAATTAACATTTGCATTAAAGATAGTTAATTTGGGGTGGAGAATGTAGCTCAGAACATTTGTTTAGGATATAGGAGGGCCTGGGTTTAATCCCCAAAGATGCTTAATTTATACTAATTTATAAATTAGATACCTTCATCGGTATCTTTTAATTATGATTCACTGATTGATTGAGTCTCCTTACTACATATGAATTGCCCACCAAACAAACATATTTTCTAGATTTCACTCCTGAGAGAGACCAGTTAGCCATTAAAAGTAGAAAGAAGATGGCAGGGAGGAAGAAAGGGTGAAGGGGTACATTATATGCACAGATAAAATGTTAGACTTGAACCAATTATTTTGGATAACCCATATACATTCATACGAGGTAACACCTGATCAAAACAGACTGAACTAATTCTGAAGAGTGAATTCTGTCCTGTTCAGGATGGGAGTGGGAAAAGCAAAAGAAACCAGATCAGAATTAGCAGAAGAAGGCATCAATGCATCTTAAGACTGAAGGATAGTGAAGGTTGCGGGCAGGGAGCAAGGAAAGGTCATCCTGCCAGCACAGGTCAGCAGGGCCTTGGGGCCAGCAGACAGCAGGGGTAGGTGAGGTGGACTCTGAGCACCGGCAGCCTCAGTCTTGGCTGGGAGAACAGAGAAAACTGGTTGGGGTGGCAGGCTGTGGACCTGCAGCGATGGAAGGACACCAGACCTGACACTGCACCCTGCGGTGCCTTGGGAGGGCAGGGCCGGGTCCTGAGCATGGATGGTGTGTGTCTGCAAGGCGTGGAGGACGCAGTTTCCCAGACCTTCCAGGAAAGGGGCTGGACACTACCTGCCCACCAGCGGTGGCTCACTGGGCTGAGGCTTCGGTTTTCCGAGGAGGGTTGGAGGCTGAGTGCCGCTGTGCAGTGTGGCTTTCTCCAGCACAGCGGAGGCAAGCACGGTGTGTGCTTCAGGGAAAGGGAGTCCAGCCAGCTAGGGTAGGGGTGGCGGGGTCAGCAGAGGCTGTGCTGGCCCTGCTCACAAAGTGGTGTCACGGTGTCCGGGGCTCTTCCCTTGGGGGACATAGGAGGGCAAACTGTGGATCCAGCAAAAGTTCAAGCTAATGACACCAATGAAAGACACCAATCAAAGAGAGTCCTTTGCCCACAATCTACCCATTCTGGTGACTAAAAAGTCAGGATGAAAAGAAATCACCAATGCTCCAGATCCTTCTGCAGCAACTACACACACACACTATACATACCAATTGAAAGTATACACTCCCCACAACACACACATGCCTCAGAATGCACATCCACACATCCAGACACCCAGGTGCACACTCACAACACACATACATGTGTGATGTACCCACACACAATGCCCATGCTCGCTCACCATAATCACACCCAATGCACACTCACCTTGAATGCCTATATACTATCTACACGCACACGCAAATCTATATTACACACACACACACACACATACACACATGCTCCTTGCAGCTGTTTATTTCTAGCCATATCTGACAGGTTCTGGTTCAAACACAAATTTATCTCTTCTATACTATCTCAAAGACTATCTACACGATTCATTCTCTCACATAGAATATTCTTGAAAGAGATGTCTTCCCACACCACTTCTTGATGGACTCAGTGGGTTCCTATTCCTTTGGGATGGGTTACCTCATGAATTATAGTCAATGATTCAAATGGCCCTATTTTTTTCCCAAAAAATATTCTTAAGAAAGAGTGAGTGAGCAAGCTTTCCCATGGCGTCTCAAGGGCTACTCTGGACTGCCTCATACCACATCAAGACGGAAGGTCCCACTGCTGGGGGAAGCATTTGACTCAGGTACAAGCCACTGCACCTGGCAAGGTTTCTTTCTACATACTAAACAGCAGTGTTGGCTATATTGGTTAGAAAATTTTTTCCTCCAGTTCATAGCTGGTCTTATAATTCTTTGAATGAGATCTTCTGAGAAAAAGAAGAGCTTAATACCATGACGTGACAGACCGTATTTATTTTCCCGCACATGCCTGAGGCCATGGTTGGAATTAGGGGAAGAATTTCTTGGCCTTATCCCAGATTCTAAAACTGCCTTCTTTTGTTTTTTTTTTTTTTGGTTTTTTTCTTCCTGAAATTTCATAGCTTCATGCTTTAAGTCTGTGATCTATTTTGAATTTCCTTTCGTAAGGTGTGAAGTTGTTTTTTTTGTTGTTGTTGTTTGTTTGTTTTTCCTAACATGGAGGCTGGAACCCAGCCGGGCATGTGCTAGAAAAGCACAGTGCTCCAAGAAGCAGCCCTTGCTGTAGCCCTCTGCACATTCGACCTGCGGATGTCCAGGTGCTCCAGTCACTTTTGTTGAAAGGCAAAGTTTCCCTAGTGCATTCAACTTTATCAAAGATCAGGTGGGTGTACTTGCCTGAGTCTCTTTCTGTGGTCTCGATCCTGTTACTTTTATCATTTGTCTGTCTGACTGTGTCTTAATGCAGCTTGATTCTTCTGATTTCATTCTCCTTTGCTAAGCCATTTCAGATCCTGTGTTCTTGCCTATGACTTTCATTAAAAGCCTGCTTATGTGTCTCAACATTGTTAAGACTTCAACAGGAATGACATTGGCCCTAGAACCGCATCTTGGAGATGACTGACATTGTTGCTATAGCCGGAGGCAGGCTGCAAACCTGGTTTGTCTTCTCTACTTTTACTTATCTGTACCTTGTAATTTTCAGCATACAAACCCTGTGTATAAGTATGCATGCATACATGTATGTATGTATGTACATATCTATCTATCTATCTATCTATCTATCTATCTATCTATCTATCTATCTATCTATATCTATGTATTGCTCTATTGTTTTTTTTTTTTTGCCAGTCCTAGGGCTTGAACTCTAGACCTGAACACTGTCTTTGAACTTCTTTTGCTCACGACTAGCACTCTACCACTTGAACCACATCACCACTTCCAGTTTTCTGGTGGTTAACTGGAGAAAAGAGTCTTGTGGACTTTCTTGCCTGGGCTGGCTTTGAACTATGATCCTCAGATCTCAGACTCTTGAGTAGCTAAAATTACAGGTGTGAACCACCAGTGCCCAGTTTAATACAAAGAATTTAATATTTGTAGTTTTTGCATTTAGCTAAATTCATGTATTGGCTTTAAAGATTAACATGGGGAAAACCCACCAAGTCCACCTTCTGGGATTCCTTAGAGGGCAAGAACAATGAATATGCTTCCAGTGTGAAAAACTCTTAACTCTGCAGACAGGAACAGTTTCCATCACAATTTAAACTTATTTAAAAGAATTCAGTTGCTACGCTGTTGACTACAGGCTGTTTATGACAAACTATTTCACTGGCCCAGTTATTTACTGCTCCAACTGCAAATTATATACTGCAGATGATTGATCTTCCTAAATAGGTCAATTATCTAGCCAACATAATTTGCATGCATATGCACATTTATGCATGCACATACATGTACGTGCATGTACACTTTCTACTTGTTCCTTGTACCATGTGAGGAAATAGTTAACATATGGTCATCTGTACAGTGACCCGCACAAGTGTCCCCTTTGAGCTTCCGTACTGCTTGGAGGTACTGGTGGAGAAGGGCACATTTCAAATGCTACAGCACCAGCTCCGGGCATCACTCTGAGGATGGAAAATTCAGGGTAGCAGCTATATGATTTGAAAATCAAGTACAAAGGACAATACTTTTCAGACAAGCCCACACTGCCACCAAATTTCCATAGCCCGTCCATTTCCTGTGTCTACCCCTATTGTCCCCTGTGCCTGCCCAGCGGACACTGCAACACACCCTGCGTGAAATGACTCGGGATGCCTGCATGTGTACTTGGGGATCATGGGGACTGGAACTCAAACATACCTACCAGATCTTAAAACTTAAAGTCAGATTTGCCCAGCCTGTCCACGAAGCTGGAGCTCACAGATGAACGCCACTCTGTTTTGCTTTGCTTTCGAGCTATGCCTCGCTTATACTTGATCCATCAACCAACCTAGCCAAGGCAAGTTTAGAGAGTGGAAGTTTCCAAGGACGAGGCAAAGCACGACCTCTCTCTACCCGCTCTGGGACTGAGAGAGGAAATTCTTTTCTTTATTCTTTCCAAACTATCTGGAACATATTAAACCATATTAAACCCCTCCCAGAGGAATATGGATGCAACTTTTTATTAACCACAGATTTAGATACATAAATCTCTACCAATGAAAATATTAATACATGAGCCACGCACAGTTTTGTTTCCTTGTCAGTGTTCCTCAGGAGAACACTGAATTCACCAAGTAAATCCACATTCAGACTTTGTATCGAGGGACATGCCCAGAATAGTTTATCCATGATTTGATAATCAGTCATAAGATTTCCTCAAAACATCTGGAGAAACAAGCTCTGCACCCTCCTTGTCTTGCAAATGGTGTTTGTGTGGCCAGTTGTGTGTTTCTTGAAATTGCCCGGTGGACAGGGTTGGGAGGGGAAGCTCAGGACAAAGGCCTTGTCCTGCCCCACACAACCTGAGTTTGGGCTAGGCTGAGCTTTATCTCTGGACCTCTCTGCCACAAGAAGGACTTCAGTTACATAAGTAGATCAGCAAAACAGAGGAGTGAGTAAGTCCGTGAACCATGCAGTTGCTCAGAAATGTGTGGACCTGTCTGTTCACGATGACAGAGGGCTCGGCGTGGCAGGTCAGAGCCTGGAAGGGAACAGTGGAAATTCTCCACATGAAGTCATGTCAGCCCAGGCCAGCAGGAGGCTCTGTTTGTGACAAGGGGCTGCTGTCCCTGTGGGCAGGCAGGCTGTGGCCAGGGAGGTACAGTGCTGATGTCCTCTGGGGGAGATCACGCCAGGGGCACTGCGTGAGGGCTCCGTGGAAGTAGAAGGGGAGACAGCGCACGCTCATTCCCACCACATTCAGAAACCAAAGTTCTGCTGAATGTAAATATCCCAGGACGCTTGGCTCAGGCCACGTGGGGACTGAGAGTCAGATGACTGATGTCCTACTCCACCGTCTCACCTGGAAGCTACCAGGAAGTCTGCCTCAAACAAGTGTGGGGAATGCACAGTATGAAGAAGTCCATGCCAATTAATGCACTAAGCAACCTGCAAATAATGCACCAAGCAACCCACAAATAATGCACCAAGCAACCCACAAATAATGCATCAAGCAAACCCACAAGTAATGCACCAAGCAAACCCACAAGTATTGCACCAAGCAAACCCACAAATAATGTATCAAGCAACCTGCAAATAATGCACCAAGCAACCTCTTCCAACTTGAAATGTTTCGAAGAGCCTGAAGCTTCTGGCAAATATGTTCTGTTTTCTACATGATTTCTTTCTCTTTTCTATAAGATATCTTTCTCTTGTCTCTCAACTTCATGAATTAGCATATTCACAACCAATGTTCAAGGTTCTTTTTCCTGTACTTTGTGGAAATTCGTCCGAGTGGGCAGCTTCTTCATTCTCAGTGACCTAAGATCTTGACTGTCCCTCCACATCTCCCTGCACGTGGGGCCTGGCTGTCCTGGCCACACACTTCAGTACACTAAGGTGTCCTCCACCCACTCAAAGTCAGCCAGACACTCTACAGCCCCATCTTCTGCCTCCATCTTGCTCTCCTGGTAATTTCCATATTTTAGTCAAGGTGATCTTTCAAGAATGCAACATGTAAGTGGCGCTGCAGCTCAAGCGGTAGAGTGCTTGCCTTGAGCTGAAGAGCCGAGGGACAGCACCCAGGCCCAGAGTTCAAGCCCCACGACCGACAAAAAAAAGCAACATACTTCAGAGAAGTCAATTCCCAAACCAGACCTTTACGTCTGGGGTTCTCGTTTTTCTTAAAACAGGCTCCCCAGTGCTCAGTCCCTGGCCCTGCAAACCCTCCAGCTCTGGTTCTGACAGCACAACCCTAACTGCCCCTTCCTGCTGGTAGAACACCAGGGCCTCCTGGGTAACAAAGTAGACTCTTATGAAGAGTTTGAAATCCATCAAATAAAAACATACTCTACAATTTTCAAGTGCAAGTGACATTCAGCAAAACCTTCGCTCCATCCTTTGTTTTGAAAACCTCGATTAGCTCTAGTAAAGTAAGGTTGTTTCAGACAAAGTCTGCAAGTCAGTAATGCATGAAGTGTGAAAACTGACTTCTTCAAAATAAGCACACAAGTAAACTGTAGAACCCCATCCTCCTGCTTCGGCTAAATATAAACCCTCGTTTAAGAGCTCAGTAAAAATGATGATGACGGTACATAGAGAGTGACCCAAAGACAAACATGAGCCCATAATCTTGTTAAGTCATGGAGAAGAATGGAAACTCAACTTCTACTCCAACATCCACTGCTCTATACTTCCTCATTATGTTCTTTCCTGAATAGTCTAATCATATATGCCTTCTCAGTCTGTTCTTTCAATTACCCAGTTGCTGGATATCTACATGATATAAAAACATAATTCACACAGGATTATTTTTTTTACAAAAACAGAGCCAAAATAATCTGAAAAAATCATTTAAAGGAAGACATGAACACTCAGACCATTTACTTATTCTCAATTCACTTCTGAAGTTCTTCTAAACTACTCAAATATTCCCTCCACCTACTTAATTTATAATGCTTACTAATAACAATAAAGTACCATTCATAAAATAGTAACTAAAGTTCAAATAATGGGTTAATATCACCAACAAGTTTTTGCATGGCCTGCCCATGTAAGACTTGAGGTAAGACCACTTCTACATCAAAGAAAACTTGCAGAAAAGATTGAAAATACTGCCCACAAAGCATTATATATTTACAAGTACAAATACTCTGTAGGCCAAAAATTCTGAAAAGTGGTGATCACTGATGATGAATGAAGGCCAGCGTGTTGGGCCTTGGATCCACCTGAGATTTTCCTCATTTTGAGGTGTCAACATGAGAGCTCTGAATGCCATGCAAGAAGGGATAAGGTAACCAGCTCTGAATCAGTCACACAGCTACACTTCCAGCTTTTTGGTGGTTAACTGAAGATAAGACTCTCAGGGACATTCCTGTTGGGGCTGGTTTCAAACCAGGATCCTCAGATCTCAGAGTCCTGAGTAGCTAGGGTTTCAGGTGTGAGCCACTAGTACTCAGATCATCATTTACTCTTAACACCACTCTCAATGAAATATTGTTCTTATTTAGAAAGTGTTTCTTCCTAAATTCAGTTATTGAAAAGATGAATAAAAATTATAAGGAAATATTAATTGAACAGATCTACCCTCAACATCAAATTTACTGCCAATTTTCAACTTTGCAAGATGATATTTATTTTCTTAGAAATAGATTGATTCATGATGCAATGGACTCCAGCCCCACCAGTAATTGCCCTGATCATGTCTTGCAGTCTAATTTCTTGCTTCTGATAACCTGAACATTTATCTTCAAAGCATCTCTCCCTTCAGAGAGTTGAGCAATGAAACTTAACTTTATTCGAAAACATCAATTTTTCTAAAACTGGCAGAGTTTTAATCAGGAGATACTTATATCTGATTTGTTAGAAAATTTGTAACTTGAAGGAGGGATTGCAATAAAAAATAGTTGGGAGCCACAGTGGGTCTCCTCAAATCCAGTGGATGGGGTACCCCTCACCCTTCTCCCAATGCCTCTCCCCCACCCCCTTCTTCTAGATACTGGCAGACACAGCTCTCAGGGAGCTGGATTGATGATCTGGGGGATGAATACCCCAGCTGGTCCCCGTTGAAAGTACCAAGTGACGAGGAAGGGGAAATGCAGGGGAGATGCAGTGGGGTGGACAGAGCCTCTGTCCTGCTCTGCACATGCCACTCAGAACCTCCATCAGCTGACCCACTGCCGCCAGCTCTCCTCAAGCTCTTCCCTCCCTGTGAGTCACACTTCAGACGGGACATCTCCTTCTGTGAGAGGAGAGTCCACCACTCAGGGACACCCTTCACTCACTCCAGCTGAGGAGAAAAAGCAAGATCTACTTTCGACACCCGTGAAAAACACAGATCATGCCACACATGGGTGCGGCAACCCTTGTCCAGCTCTGCTTGATGGACGCAGTGACGCCGGCCACCCAGGGCGCAAGGGTGCAGTGAACGCCTGTGCTTCGTTCTTCACAGCAGCTGAGCTGAGTGATATGCTCCTGGCAAACAGGGCTTTGGGAGTGAAAGCAGTCTTCCCAAACTAGCCACCGTGTCCTTATCCATCAGCTTGCTTCCTCTTAGAAATCAGTGCTTATATGTGAACCATGCAGACTCATGCAAACAGTCATTCATTCCTCTTGTCTTTTGGGTCTGAGTACGTCAGGTTGTGTTTGGCCATCGGTTCATTTGCTGTACCTACGAATGTTCGATGTCAATCAAGCCTCTCTACTGGGGCAAAAGGAGTCAATAAAGCAGGGTTCCTCTTTTCTTGTTCAGTTGCTAATCAGACAATTGCAAAAATGTAAACAATAGACATTGCTTGGAGGAATCAAAGGTTTATAGAGACAACCTAGAAAAGACAAGCTTAGGAAAGACTCCATGCTCAGCCATCGATGCGTGGCAATACTCATTTTAAACAGTAAACCTTTCCCAAGACAACAAAAATACTGATTTTATGAATCTCAAGGACTACGATTGCTCAGAATTCAAAGACAGACCAGGCATGCTGTTTGTCCAGTGAAATCAGACACATCAACAAGCAAGGCAGAAGTTGTAAGAAGCAACAGATTCAACTGAAAGATGCTATCAGGACAATTAATGCAAGGCCTGGCCTTCATTACATCATGAATCCACTTAAATCTATTTCATCTTGCAAATTTGAAAATTGGCAATACATCTGATGTTGAGGGTAGACCTGTTTAATAAATATTTCCCTATAATTTTTATTCACCTCTTAATAGCAGTTCTGAAAATATACTTCATGTCCACAGCACATTTGTGAAGGGGCTGTGTAATCTGGGAGTTTATAGATGTTTAAAACAATCTCCTTATCTGATCACATGATTCCTCACCTATGTTCAATCTAAAGAGAAACAAAAGAACATGAAGGTGAATGGGAATTTTTAGGGAAGGAGGAAAACAACTGGGGTAGGGCACAAAAAGTAATGAAGTATAAAGAGCAATACTATCAAAGAATATATATTATGTATAACATATACGAATGGATATAGTGCATATATACAGCATATATATAGCATATATGAATGGATATAATACAAGGACACCCCTTACTCTGTAAAATTAATATATACTAATAAAATATTAACAAAGGCAAAAAATCCCTTGTTTAAGGGTGGGGGGGGAGCTTAGAAGAAATGAAAATGTTTAGAGAAAGTATACTTGTAATAATAATTATATTAGGCAGACACAGAGAAGAAAGAAGCCAAACAACACAATTAATGACTTGAAACAATGAAGAACTATACACCAAACCCCTAATCGCAGGAGAGCCAAATGGGGTGCTGGGGCAAACAGGGAGAGGAAGAGGAGGCAGCCCCTCTGCGTAGAAGTGTGCAACCTATAGACTCAACACATGGTGTATTCGTGCCCAAAACGGCTTATTGCAACTAGGCAAGATTGACTTGGGGTCGTTAACAGAATTCAGTTAATAAAACCAAATCAAATTCGTTTACACTGGGTTACAGAGGATAATGTGTTTCCTGGAAAAGCAGTACAATAGGATGGGTTAACTTTTGAACTCTCCTTGCTGCAGTGAGCTCTCTATACCAATCCAGAAAGCAAATTATGTAAGAAAGAAAAGAGCAAGTGGGCAGACCTGTTCCTTTTCCAGCCCTTTCCTTCATGGTCAAAGCTCCTTGTTTTCATAGTGTCTGACCCTGTGGAAGGAAATCTTCTTCCTTGGAAAGTGTCTTCCACAGAGAGGTCCCAGCTAGAAGGTGACGGTCACATTCGCCGGTCCCTGGGCTTTGCTTTCTATCATTGACCATTAGCCTTTCTGCTCTGGCTTCTTTTGACTCAGTATGGACTCATCTGACTCCATCCAGACAGCCAGGTTGGGACATTTTGCCCAGAGTTCTTCTCCCTGGGAGGTATGGAGGCTGAGCCTCGAGCCTCCAACATGGCGGTGTGTGTGTGTGTGTGTGTGTGTGTGTGTGTGTGTGTGTGTGTGGCCCAAGTTGAGTAGAGCATGCTACACATGACCTTCCTTGTGAAGAATAAGGAGAAGTGGGGTGTTAACACGTGAGCTGAGGTACTGGAATCACATCCTACTTAATGGCCTCACTTGGTCAAGAGCCCATCGTAATTGTGCAGGGTGGGAAGAGAACATGTCACTATGTCTGGAGTCTGGTCACCTGAAGTCCTCCCCTGCCCTTCTCATGGCCTGGTGTGCCTTTGTTTTCAATTTACTTTTCAAAATGATCAACAAGTCGTCATTTCACGGTGAGGGATTATAGGTACAACAGGTGCCTTATTCTATCAATCTGATGCATCTGATGGAAGACACGGCTAGGAAAAATAGCCAATCACTGTGGCGTGATGTTCTGTTTACTATGAAATATTTAAACAGGTGAGGCTTCACCACATGCCCAGGACAAAGCGTTCTAGGCTGGAATGCCTCACACAGAAGTTGTGCCAAATCTCAGGGCTGGTGGGCAGACAAGACTGGGCAGCACCACCTAGTGTCTTCTGTGTGCACCAGCACTGTGGGTCCCCCACTCTGGAGGAGACAGCGAACCACAAAAGCTCGGGAGGAACATTTTCTAGCAGTGTTACCCCAGAAGGTAGCAATGGGTTTAGAATTTGTCAAAATGGATAGCAGTAATGGAATTAAGTGACATTTCCTGGGCAGATGACAAGGATATACATCTGTCTTGGTTTTATCTTTCGGTTAACCCATAATGTCACATACAACACAGGGATTGCTAACTGACATACCCTGCATGTATACATAGTTCAAACATCTGCATATACCTTAGAATCATGGTTAGGTCTAGATTTATAAAAATGGAACAAAGCAGAAAAATCTCTTCCTTTCTTCCAGTAGGAAATACACATTAGGGAAGAGCTCTTGTTTAGTCTGCATCTGTGACTGTGGGCAGAGGAAGGAAAACTGTTCATTTCCAAGGAAAGCTGGTGTCTAGAGAAGCTCCATCCAGAGGACCTCTGGGGCTCCTGAGAGCTCCAGATTATTCTCTTTGGGAAGAGGCTGTTTGTCAAAGGCCCTGGGAGGAAAGAGAGCACACTGGTAGCCCTACCAGGCGCAGAGACCTGGACAGCCTGGGGCTGCACTCAGAGGGAGACTGTTCATAAAACACCTGTCTGCCAATGGAGACCCAGTCAAACAGTAAGGAAATCTGCCTGGGATAGATGCTGGCTGGATAAGTCAACCAAAAACCACAATCGTGGCCAGCCTGCTCTGGGTTTTGGAGATTTAAACTTAAGCTACACAAGTCACAAGGGATTTTAAACTAAGCAATCAATGTAAAAAGGGCACTGCATGGGTAACCCTTGTGGAGGAAGGACTGACAGATGGGAAGGGTGTCTCAGAACTAATCACTGACTGAGCCACAAAGGGCTTCCTCAGCCAAGCTTCTGGGAACAGCAAGTCAGAGCTCAGGAAGTCTTCCCTCCCCCCCCCCCGCTGCACCTCACCATCCATCAGCAGGTGTCATTATCAACAGTGTAAGCCACACAGGACCTTCACCCCTCAAGACTAGTTGCTGCTGACTAAAGACTAAGTGTGCTTAATAGAGGTAGGGGTGTGAAAATAACTAGAAATATAATGCAAGAAAAGTACAAGAAACAATACTTCAGGGGGAATAACAGATCTTAAAAAGAACAAGGTAGGACTCTAAGAAGTGAAGCAAAAGTCACTGAAGTTAAAATTCAGTGCACGAGTTAAGCATCACATGAGTCACAGCTCTAAAAGCGGCGAGCACAATGGAAGAAAGAGCTGCAGAAACTTCCCAGAAGGAAGCTCAGGCTGCTCCAGAGGAGAAAACAGAAAATACGAGGGCAGAGAAGAGATAAAATGGCAAAAAATGACCATCCTCTGACAAAAGTTCCCAAAGAACATGATAAACCCAACACGTCAGCAAAGCCAAGGCGGAGATGTGAGAATAACATTTCTGACTTTGGCGTGAGCAGACAGGCTGTTCTAAGACGTGGATGGCTTGTAGGGAGTGGATTTATTGGGCTGAAAATCAAAGCAAGCAACAAAAAGCTATCAAACCCCACCAAGACTTTCTTTACTCCCATTTGCCTATTGTCTCCCATTCTGTGTCTCCTTCGTCCAACACTAATTCAAGGCCCTACTCCATCTCTCCCTGCATCCAGGTGTGCTACTTTCCACTTTTCTAAGTGGTACCCCAGTCTCTGGACCGGCCTTGGCCAGTGAGAATGCATCTCCCAAAGGAGATGCTGACTCTTGATGCCAAGCAATGAAATGGCAGGAACCCACAGCAACCACTAACCCACGAGCCCTGCTCCCAGTCTCCTATCCTGAAGCCAGTCAGCTTTAGATCCCCAAATAAGCAGTCCAGGAGATGAGTTCTGCTGAGAGCAGCACAGGTCAAGAACTCTTGGTTGGCAGATGTGAGTTACTATGACAAGTTAAACCGGTCACCTCAGAGTGGGTCGCATATATCAGCTCTACAGCCTTGTTCTACAGCAGGAGTGTAAGGACGGAGGTCGGCTGTGCAAGCCTTGCTGTGGTGCTGCACAAACCGTGTGTGTGTGTGTGTGTGTGTGTGTGTGTGTGTGTGACAGAGAGAGAGAGAGAGAGAGAGAGAGAGAGAGAGAGTGAGAGAGAGAGAGAGCACACACATACCCCTGTGCAACCCCACCTTCTTCCTTCCAGGTCACAGGAGGACTGAGAGTAAGCAATGGAAAAACCCAGCACTTGTAAGCTGATAAGGGAAGTGAGTTTGGGAAGATCACCCTGTTCAATCAGAGTCTGCAAGATTCCCCGGGGATGTGGCTGACGGAGTTATAGGAATTTCTCCTACTGGTGTTCAAGCACCACTGGCCATGCAGACCAGGGGAGGAGAATGTGACTCTGAAGCCATCTACCAGGATGGCTACTCCACAGCTGGTGTCGCCTAGGAGGAAGCAATTTGGGGAGAATGCAGGAGGAGAGCAGCACTGTGGCTGACTTCCTCCTGAATCAGGAAGGGAGAGGCTCCTCTCTGACATGGTTTGGGAGCCCAGTACAGACTGGAGTGGTGTGGAGAGCCCACCCCAACAGCCCACCTTCTCTTAGTGGGGTTTCATAGCATGATTCCCATCCTTTCCACCCCTCCTGTGCGTCCTGTCCTGCTGAGCAGGTGGATATGAGCCAGTATGGCAGCCAAGCGAATCTCTTCATTATGTAAATGTTGACAGTGCTGGGCACATGTTAACATCTCCTTTGAGACTGTGGCCCTAAACAGACACGAGGAGACTGCAGAAATACTCTGCCATCTTTTGGAATCTACGAGGAAGGCTCTGCCAGCCAGAAAGCTCAACAACAAGGGAAATGCCAGGGTCACATCAAAGACAATGACACATAACTGCTGCGTGACAAGGCCAGGACTCGGGTCCCCTAATCAATGGGCACAAATACTGCCCCCCATCAACTATACCCGTTATGATTGTCCCTGGGTGAGTAGTAAAAAGCCCACTAGAAAGAGCTCAAGGTCCCACCCAAAGTGGACTTCTGTCATGGGAAAGCCTTCAGGTTTTGCTTCCTTAAATGCGTGAAAGAGATCAGATTTTTAAAATTTTAATATGCACACACTCACACACACACACACACACACACACACACACACACACACACACACGTATGTAAAGGTGATGTACAGAGGGGTTACAGTTACATAAGCCAGGCAATGAGTACATGTTTTTGAACAATGTCACCTCTTCTCTCATTAGCATTTAAGTTTTGCTTTGCCTTCTTTTTAACCTTCTTCAGGGTAAGTTCAGTGTTCACAATCATCCCTTAGCAAACACACACACACACACACACACATTTTTCTGTGAGTTAATTGCTGCTCCTGTGACAGGTGTTCTCAGCACTCCCAAGTTCAGGCTCTCATGAGTCAGCGTGTCCTTTCTCTAACTCCGAGGTCGGGACCGGGTCACATGCTCTGAGTCAAACAATTGCCTGCTTTCCATGCAGAATTCAGCACCTGACCTTTAGGACAGAATGTTATCACGCAGCGCCCCAATCCTTCCTGTCATTAATCAAGGGGGAGGGAGATTAAGAGGTGCTGGGTTGCATTTAGATTTAGGAGCCCAGCATTTCTGGGACTAAACCCACAGGATCTGTGGGATAAACCATAATTGACTGCTTCTAGTTTTCACTTAATTCCCAGGATACAAAACAAGTTGTTTTTCCAGAGGTAAAGCTTTATGAACAAAAGGAAAAAAAATAAAACACATGAAAAACAGTTAAAATAAGTAAAACATATTTGATTAGGGAGCCCAGAACATGGACTGGAAGAAGGATAGACTCTTCAATAAATGGTGCTGGGGAAACTGGATCTCCATATGTAGAGAGCTAACCAGATCCCTATCTCTCACCATGCCAGCACCAACTCAAATAGATTAAAGACCTCAATGTAAAGCCTGAACCCATGAAATATCACCGGAAGGAATGGAGAATTGGAGGATTCCTTGGCACAGGTAAGAACTTTCTGAGTCAAGATCCAGAAGCACCACAAATCAAAGAAAGATGTGATCAAACCAAAAAGTTTCTTTATAGCAAGGGACACAGTTTATAAGCTAAAAGGACAGCTAACAAAATGGGAGAAGAATTTTGCCAGCTATACATCAGACAAAGGCCTAAGTCTGGAAAATGTAGAGAGCTTAAGAAATTAAATCCTCAAAGAGTTAGCAACTCAATTAATAAATGGGCAAACAAGCTAAATAGAGGTTTTTCAGAAGTAGTAAAAATGGTCACCAGACATATGAAGAAAGAAATACTTAACTTCTCTAGTCATAAGGGAATTCCAAATCAAAACAACACTGAGATTCCACCTCACCCTAGTTAGAATGGTCATTACCAAGAACGCAAACAATAGCAGATGCTAAGGTGGATGTGGGCAAAAGGAAACCAAGTACACTGTTGGTGGAAACCCAAGTGCACTGTAAGGTTGTTTAACCACTCTGGAAAGCAGTATGTAGGTTCCTAAAAAAATCAAAACATCAAACTACTTATGACTCAGCAATTCCACTTTTGGGCATTTCCTCAAAAGATTATAAACCAGAATATCGGAAAGCCATCAGCACAACCATGTTCACTGCAGCACTATTCAACATAGCCCAAATATGGAATCAGCCCAGATGCTCCTCAATGGAGGAATGGATCAAGAAAATGTGATACACTTACACACACACACACACTACACACACACACACACACACACACAGAAACAAAAAAAACACCAGAATTTTACTAAAGCATTAGAAAGATTGATATCATGTCATTTGCAAAGAAATAGAAGGACCTGGAAAAAAATCATGTGAAGTGAAATAAGGCCCAAGGAGACAGAGGATGCGTGTTTTTTTTCTCATATGTGGCACCTAGAATTAATTTACAAATATATAAGCAAACATATCAGCGTGGTATCCAAGCATAAATAAATGTATTAACTGAAATATGACAGATTCAGGGGAGAACACAAAAGATGTAATTCTTTGGAAGAGTATAATTCAGATTCAGGGGAGAACACAAAAGATGTAATTCTTTGGAAGAGTATAATTCACAGTCTAACAAACAAAACCACCAGGACACAGGCACTGTAAAGAGGGATGGGGTCAAGGGGAGAGGGGTAAACAATGAAGAGAAGAAGGGGGAATGCAGTCATAAATTGCAATGCATATCACATAAAATTAAGGAAGTTGAAGGGAGGGACTCAGAGGGGAGGGATGGAAGAGAATGATGACACTTATCCAGATGCACCGTATTTATTTGCAAGCTGCTTGGTGGAATGGCAACTCCTTTGTGCAACTACTTAAGATATTTTTTGTAAGGTCCATTCCTGGATGGTGAGCAGACCCCGCCCAGTACCTCGTTACCTAGGCAACTGGGACACCTGGAAGAGGTCACATCTGCATCCGCTGAGGTCACATCTGAATCTGATGTGGCTTGGAGTTCCGGGAAGATGGCGGAGGAGAAGCTGGATTCTGAACAAGCTCTCACATAGAAAGCAGTTTTAGAGTTCCGGTGAACAGTCTTAAGCCAGAGAATCACACCAAGTGTGCCATCACAG